>NW_019771321.1:0-1181 GCF_002891405.2 Cryptotermes secundus | reverse complement strand
TGGAGTTCAAGTCCACTGCTTCATGTAACAACCATGTTACCGTGTGTTTGGTGCATGTGACGTGTTAGCAATCAGAGGACAAGTGTCTTGAGCACAGTATTGACACCTGTGTCAGGATGATCTTCCAAGTTGATGCTGTTACTGTGACCCACAGATTGCATTCAGAGCTGAGCTGGTGTTTGGAAGGGCTTCCTTTTGTTTTTAACTATGTTCAGTATGTGAATAAATTTCTGTCACTACATAAAAGGGATTCCATAAAATGGTAGAAAAATTAATTAGAATTTTAGTGAGAAAGGACTATGCAAAGAAAGTATGGTTTGTAGGTGACCACCGAGAAAGAAAATGAAGAGAAGTTTAAAACATCTACTATTTGTATAAGGTGTTTAGAATATCATTGGATGGTGGACTGGATGAATTGAATGCAAAAATATCTAAATATACAGATGCTTTAATTACCCTTCACAAAAAAAAGGGGGAGGGGAGTCATACATCTATTTTAGTAATGTCATGGCAGTTTTGTCCGTTTCATAATCAACTGTTTGAAGTGTATTATGTCTCTAATGTCCTTATCTTTAGCATCTATTTTTGTAGTTTTGTTTAAATTGAGGTGGGACAAAATCTACTGCAGTTCAGTGGCAAAATCTTAGATATTGTATGATTCTAAAGGCCTTTAAAAAGTTATGTCCTAATGGCATTTAAGAGAATGAAAAACTACTTAGTAAGAGTTCTAATTATATATTTTCTTTCCTTTTTTAAGAGAACAACTATTGAACTTTTGTTATATATCTGAAACTACTTTTAGTATATGACTTTTAAATGTAATTTTCCATATTCTGAAATTGCACTGTCAGTTCATGAGATGACTGAATGTTTTAAGTATATATTCTATGAAATGTACCTGATGTTTTCATGTTTCAGTTGCTGTATCTTGGCCGAGACTATCCACAAGGCTATGACTACTTCCAAACACGCCTGAAACGAGCTTTCAGTAAGAATAAACAAGTCAGTGATCCAGAGAAAATTGAAGTTTTAATTGCTCATGGCAATTATGTGGTGAAGGAACTTGAAGCCCTCTATATGCTCCGTAAATATCGCACACTCAAGAGAAGATACTATAATGATAATTAATCATGAAGTTAGAGATGGAATAGTTGTCAGAGTGACTATATAACATATTGCAG
>NW_019771320.1:0-1180 GCF_002891405.2 Cryptotermes secundus | reverse complement strand
AAATCCCACAAAACCTGACCTGGGATCGAGCCCAGGCGGCCGCGGTAGCAAGTCGGTGACTAACCGCCTGAGCTGAGGTTCGGCCTAAGAGTACTGATTAATCGAGTGCATCTGTAGTCTATTGCAGTAATTGCTTTGAAACAAGCAAAAAGTTTAGGCTTGAAAGTAAGAAATTATTCTATACCTCTATACTAATTAAATGTAAATGTAAAGTTGTCTCTGTGCTTGATTAAGTAATTATTTCTAAACTTAAATATTAAAAAAAAAATCGAACGTAAAGGGTAGCGAGGGTTTGGGAGGGGTTGTTTCTCAGCTCTATTGATCCAAAAAGAGGAAATCTTTTACCGTAAGACGGATGGTTCTCGAGCGATAAGCAAAAGCAGCTTCCTAAGGGGTTTGCAAAAAGGAGGGGAGGGATTTTCAGGTTTCTAACTAAAACTTCCCCAGGCATGTCCTCCGCCATTATTCCAAATTTCGTAGAAGCGGTGTGGAAATATACAAAATAAACAGACGCCCACTTCTTTGTAGATGTAAGGGATACTTTGCTTCTTTGGTATAAAATTTTTGCAGGCATCCTAATATTTCGACAGTAGCGCTAGGGGAGAACGGAAAACGATGAAAGCAGGAACTACCATCCGACACTAGCGCTAGCGGAGACTGGGTGTCGGTGAAAGGAGGAACTACAATTCATAATACGAAAACGAAATAACGCATAGGTAAAGTTGGGTAAAGTGGTCCCTGTGCTTACTCAATTAAGCACTATACCATCAAGATGTATTGAGGGATGGAAGTATAACTCCACTCTTCTTGACCTCGGCACTACATGGAGGTGAGTAACAACGCATAAGATGAAAACAAATATTTGTAGGAATTTAGTCAGCATCATATACAATATAGCGCATGATATACAATCTGTACTTTCATGTTAATTATAAAAATATATATCATAAATACATTAATTGCAGTGATCATTTGAATATTACGATTTAATAGTACAGTGTAATAACAGTTGTTAGCAAGTACTTCAATAAAGACATAATTCTATTCCATAGTCAATTATCCTCATACTTAAGACATCAATTTATTATGACGCCAATTCGGAAATCTAGAAGGGGCTAGGAAACGAAGGTGACTATGGGGGGCAGCCCCTCTACTATATAAACAGAAACCATTGTAGTTA
>NW_019771319.1:0-1179 GCF_002891405.2 Cryptotermes secundus | reverse complement strand
ACGTCGAGGCTCCCACATTTTCTAGAAAATCTGCTCACAGATGGCAACCGCCCTTTACCCCCCAGGAATATTTCTGGTACTCATTTCTGATAGCAGCTGGGTAGACCCAGGGCCATAGTGCGCCTGGAAGGATTAGGTTAAATGAGAAAATCCAATAACCCCTTCAGGAATCGAATTCGGGACCTTCTGCAACTACGCTACAGAGTGCCCCGCTAAATATAGAGTACCCCCTCTTATAAACTCAGAAATACGATCGAGCCCTAAGCCGGCCCACTAGTTGCGGGCTAACATTGTCTTCGACTTACCGTAGCAGATGAGTTTGTGATATGTATTCGTGGTTCCTCACTACACTGAAGTCGCTTACCAGAATATACAAACATAATGTTAATGAAGAGCTGAAATACTAAACATACATACTGTGAATTCTGACATCTTTACTTTCATTTAAGAGTAACTAATTTCGTTCATTAAACCTGTGTGGACGGTTTACACAGCACATGGTCTGTTTAAACGACACAAATCGTGTTTACCGACAGAATGGACATGTCATTATATATGTAAAGAGAGCTGATTTTGTGACTGTGAAACGGGATTGGGTGGAGTTCCATCACAGGAAACATAGAGCTCCTAAATGCGTTGTTGTGATTATAAACAAATTAAAAATTAAATTAAATCCTTACGTGAAATAGTTACATCAGGTATATATGACACATAGATTGCTTTATATGAATCGATATAGAATTTCCCTTAAATTAGTTGATTTGTTTAGGCGTTGTGGTCGAGAAAGAGAAGTCCATATTCGTCCAGACCAATGGACGTAAAACTTAAAACGTCTTTTGACCTTTGTCGCAACCACTTCCGGAACTGGTCGGGCATCAACTGCGACTTCCGAACGTCTTTGAGATAATTTCTCTACCCAGTTGTGAACCGCTTTACGCGACAGTCTCTTCCCACCGTAAGAGAATTATTCTTAATGAATATCCTTTCCCCACAAAAAACAGAATGCTGCTTTTCTGTAGTTCACCCCTCAAGTACGGTCGGTATTTTGACGACCGAAACCAACCTCTGAACACGCGCATGCGCGTCTGCTGCATAGAAGCTGAACTGTTCTGCTACCTAGTGATACGCATAGACCAAGGGTCTCCAAACTACGGCCCGCGATATGATTTTATCCGGCCC
>NW_019771318.1:0-1180 GCF_002891405.2 Cryptotermes secundus | reverse complement strand
AGTCAGTAAATAGGTCACAAATGAATATAAAACGTAAAACATGTGCTATTCGAAACTGAGAAAAAACTTTTACTTCTCAACATATTTTCCACCATCGATACAATTGTCTCATCTCTTTACCAGCGCGTAGGATTTCTGATAGTTGTTTCAGTCACTTCTGCATCTCCGTTTCATTATCTGCAACTTTCGAACGTCCATGAAAGAATTTCTCGATCCAGTTCTGAATCGTTTTACGCGACAAACACTTCCCACCGTAAATAGGAAACATTTCTTTATGAATAACCTTTGCATTGAGTACTTCTGCCCACAAAAAACGCACAAAAGAACGCTGCTCTTCGGTATTACACACCTCAAGCACAGTCGCCATTTTAACTACTAAACCTAGTCTCTGAATATGCGCATGCGCGTTTGCTGACATGAAGTTGGACTGTCCTGCTACCTAGTGATACACAGAGGAAACCTATTACGTGTATTACAGCGGCTTTACTTCCATCTTTGGCTTATTTACTGATTCTCCCTCTTTATGATATCAAAAACCATATATGCAACTCATGAACCAACTGATGAAGATCACTAAAGTATTGGACTTGCAGGTTACGTGTCTCTTTAGGAAACTGGCAGCAAACAGACTGCAGGTATAGTACCTAACGGTAGCGTTATGATGAATGATGAACTAAAAAGGATTTCAAAGGAAGCCGTCGTGGTCTAATCGAAGCACTACCTCGGTATTTGCCTAAAGAGACTGAAGAAAAACGTGGACCTCGGTGAGAATTGCCGGTGCCCCTGCCGAGATTCGAACTGCGAACCTCTCAAAGGCCAATCTAGAGAACCACTGCTACGTCACCCTGTTCGATTTTATGTCTTGCCACCTGAAACTAAAACGCCACTGTTTTGTTCCCTATTCAAATACAAATATAATTCTAATCGAGATGTGAATTCGGACTCGTTGAAACAAAGGGAGTTTTTAACAACCTGAATGTCCTGTAAAACAATGTCCAGTGTTGCAATTAAATTAATTAAATGATTCCAACAGATTTTAATGTTATTTCAGAACTCGGGACAATCTGACAAAATAACTAGACGTAAAAATTAAATGTTCATTTAAACATTTAAACTATTAGAACATTAGAAATATGTTAATATTGGCACGGGTTTAAGGGTGCCTGACTTATAAGACGGG
>NW_019771317.1:0-1178 GCF_002891405.2 Cryptotermes secundus | reverse complement strand
TCATATATCGTATAGAGTGCAACAGGATGCTTAAATATAATAAGGAAAACAAAACTTATATTCAAACACCACAACGATACAATTGCCACAACATCTTTCCATTCCTGCAAGTTCATTACCATCAAGTTGCGATCGTTGGGATCGGTTGGGATTACCGAGAGTCTTTGCCACTAGCGACATCTTATATGAAAAATTGCAACGATCTGCGCAATAGCTATGCTAAGCGGAGTTCAGATGTCGATAGTGTATGTTCCCCTACTCCTGCAACAGTGTTTTCGTCTTCCAACATTTATTGATGTTAATATGAGAAGGGCGTTTGTGCTATTTGTAATTAAGTGTGTTGTATATTTCGTTTCGATATCCAATAAGACACGCACCAAATTGCAAAATTGATCATAAAAGGTTTGAAACAGTCGTTTGACGGTGTAGTCAGTGCAATGTTTGAAGCCCACAGTATAAATGCTGAGCACAAAGATCTTATTCATGATGTTGCTTATGACTTTTATGGCCAACGAATGGCAACATGTTCTAGTGATCAGTTTGTTAAGGTAAAGACGGTTTTGTTTAAACAGAGAACTCAAGCTGTAGGTCTCCGACCCCCTTGCTCATAGTTTAGGTTACGGTAATACAAAAACATTTTGCTTTCTTATGGCTTACATTGGTATTGTATTTATTGGTCGTCGAGCGTCGGTGCCGGTATCATAGTCTATATAGCGTTGAATGGTAGGATGATTAATTGGAAAGGATGTTAACGTAAATAGTTGGATCATATGCCGAGGTAGTAACCCGTAATTTGTTTTGGAGGATGACAAAAAGAAAGTTTTTCCTGCTGAGATTCGAACCAGGTACCTTAGGCATACAAGTCAAGAAGCAATATAACTTGTTCTAAATTCTCTTGAGTGACTTTGTTGCTGTTACTTTTAATACTTAATAAAGTGTCACAGAAAGTGACTGGTTTATTTCATTACATGAAAAGTTTATTTAGTTTGGTTTCATTTGATGTGGAGGGAGTCAGGTGAGAGTGTAACATTGGTGCAACTGGATAATTCGTTATTATAGGGCTTAAAACGTAACAAGCGAAATTATTCTCTCAATATCTTGACTGAAAGTTTACACAGTATTAGAACCTAAGGATTCTATGCAAAATTTTGACAGCCATTAGCAAAATGTGAGCGATT
>NW_019771316.1:0-1179 GCF_002891405.2 Cryptotermes secundus | reverse complement strand
TCCCCGTAGTTCACGCTATATAAACTTGGTACGGACAGAACAGAAAACACCGCGTTGCCTGCCAATTACCCGTCAGTTCCTCTGTTGTGGCGTCACGTTTTCGTTGCCGCGGAAGCATGTTTACCGCTCCGTGGAAACGTGTTTAGTCCCACGTTTTCTAGCAACGGCCATCTCTTCTCACTCCACTATTCTGGTTTCAGCCCTCATATCACAACATTTTATTTATCCTGTGTAGTTTTTTGGGGTATAGAGAAATATAAATGTTGAAACGAAATTACACAGTTGAAGTGCCTTAAGGTGAGTAGATTAATATAATTACCTGAACAAACACGATGCGTTTAGAGCTTACTCCTCGTTCCGTGAAATCCAATTTGCACAGAATGTTGACAGTTCCTTTTCTGAGAGCACCGGTCCTGTGCTCAAGGAAGTAATGACCACTTCCTTTTGAGACGAGGCCACAGTGCGTGACCAAATGTCGTTCGTTGTTTTGTTGTGTTCAGGTTAGCGTGCGCATGGAGACCGAGTGTGAAGTGTATGTGTTTTCCAAGAGTACAGAGGCTTGATTACGTTCTGTAACTTATAACATGCAGATTCGGCGTTTCGGTAATAACGCTCTTTAAATTGAAATTATTCTTACAGAAAGTGAGTTACAGCATTTGCGCAGTACAGACTGGGAAGAAGTGTGAGGTGTGAAAGATATATTCTCTCTTGCAGTACACTGCCATTTGTCAGTTGAGTGAAAACTTATAATCTGTGTTTCATATTACGTGAAAATGTTAAACTTCTACTAGACGTATACCTTGCTATTTGTGTTGTAAATTAAAATTTCAGTTTCTTGCATGCTTCGAAAAATGACTTGAAAATTGTTTTCTTCGTGATTACATACTTACGCGTCTTAAATGTACATTTGTTTTCCATAAAAAAAATCCAAATTTGAAAACTGCTGTGTTATATTTGTTCGTTTCATTGTAAAGGGGAAATACATATTTTCGTAAACTCCATTGTCATGTCAGTATTGATTTGTGCGTTCCTGTACGTCTGGATACATGGTGAAATTATCGCAGCTTATTAAGCAGCACCACCACATCTTCCTGGGGGTAAAGGAGGCCGGCGCGTAAGGCTGACAACCTAACCGCTATCTGTGATCCGATCATCTAGAGAAAACGTGGGAGCCTCGAC
>NW_019771315.1:0-1178 GCF_002891405.2 Cryptotermes secundus | reverse complement strand
GTAACCTCTGCCTTCAGGGTTGAAGTCTGTTCGGCTATGCAAACAGCCAAAGTCAGTTTACGAACTATGGTCAGTCAGAGAATCGGTCTTGGGTTCGAGCCCTCTTTGGGGTTAATGTCTAGATTCTGCTTTGTGATAAGACAGTTACAGTTATGTCTCTTTGGGGTGCCTTTCTGACGAGAGGGCGTGGTCATGTTTCTTATAAAGAAGGTGATCATGAGACTAAGGGGGAAGAAGGGTAAAGAAGAGCTAATGAGGCCACAATTGGAGATTCTTAGGAATCTGCTTTTGAATTCCGTAAAAGGCGGAACATGTCGTGATTCTTCGAGAGACTGTCCGATTTTCAAGGAAGAAATTAGCAACTGTCTGAAACGAAGGATGACAGAGACATGAAGTAATAGTAAACGAATGGGTGGAAACGGACATTCATGAGACGAATGAGAGGCAGTTTATTGTGGACAGGGGTGAAGGAATAGTTTTAAGGTTCCCAGGCTACGCTCGCTTGTCCTTCTGGTAAGGACAGTATGAAAGTGAAAATGTTATGATGATTACAATTACTGACTTGAGACAAATGACGCAGAATTGTGATTTTCTGTATTAGTGGTAAAATTGCATAATTTATAAATATAATTGGGTGGCCTAAGCTGGTAACATACGGAGTTACCACTTCGCTTTAAAGGGTTAGCCATTTCCACGTGTGGGGTTCTGAAGCACAGGAAGTCTCCTGTCCAGAAGGATGTAAAATGGGACAGTCTACATAAGAGTAATTCTGAAAGAGACTAAAAAGACACTACCGTATCAACAATTGTGTTTATTAGCTGTTGGTGGTAATGCTTTATGTTTCTGTCCTTTTCTTGGGTCATCTTCAGGAGTACAAGAATACTGGTACTAATTCTTGAATTGGGCCATTGATCAATATGACTTCATATTGTATCCAGAAATTGGAGTAGAAAGAAGCAGCAGAGTATCTCAGAACGGATGTAGCGGTTGAAACCTACACAATTACCAGATCCTATTAACTTCTTTTGAAAAGAAAGAAAATCTTTTCCAAGAAGCTTGATAAATAATAATACTATATTCCAAGAATGTTTTATTAAGAAGCAATTTTTCTTTGTTAATATCTACATAAGCGTATTGTTATCTGCCTCGTGGAAAAAAATTCTTTTCTTCAAAATGCT
>NW_019771314.1:0-1168 GCF_002891405.2 Cryptotermes secundus | reverse complement strand
ACCCTCATACTTATTTAAAAGTAAAACATATAGCAATATAAAATTTTGCTCACATTTTCTATCTCATAGCGGTGTCATGACATGCTGTCAGACTGATAGACAAGCGGGCATGACATATTCAGTCAAATTCTGCACCTGTTAAATTTAAAAATGTATTTCATCATTCTGTACCGACCGCCATGAAATTATAAAAATCCAGTGATTGATATCAACATATTGTTGACAGAGCTCTCGAGACAGAAAGGTACACAATTAGAAAATAAAAGCCTCGATCATTTATCTCACGTTTTGTAACAATACAAATGCATTTGCCTTCATTAAAAGCACTGCCATTTCCGTGGAAGAGTGTTGAGTGTACTTCCATGTCTTGAACAACACTGATAGGCCAAGAGGGCGGGGGTTCTGGTCTCTGACCTACTGCGTATAGGTCATCAGGTCACGGAACAATATCCTGGCTACTTAACATGCAATGTAAACACATGTTTCAGAACACGTGCTTGTTTATGGTTGGACAAAGATAAATGTGGGCAGAACCTGACACACTTATATTACAAAGCCACGATTCAGTTGCTTGTTCAGTTGCATTTTGGAATAACGATTAAGGCTATGCTCAGAATATCCGCGAAATATTTTATTCTTATAAATTCGGTCTAGATTTTGATTAAATATTATACATTTATATTCATGTTATTCTTTCTGTATTAGAGATTATGCATCTTAATGCGTGTATCAGCTTCTGAAATCACATTCCAACTTTCTTCCTTCCTCATATTGATCGTCTTGCAGGTTTCTGTGATTTCCGTGCTCATTTTACTCGGGATTTTTGCATTGTCTTTCCATGTCCTCCTATATAAAATTATCTTCAGCGGTCGATCTTATGTTTCTCGTGTTCATGTTTCAGTAGTCCTTCTATTTCTTTTGGTCTGTGTATGCTTGTACATCCAATGCTCTCAAATTTCCTCCTTTTGTTATTTTCATCTCAGTTTTCGCACATTTACACTTACGCTAATTGTTCCTCTGTTAACGTAAACATATATTTAAGCCATATAATTTTGCTAATGGTTTAAGTAATTTTTAGTACATTTATCTATACTTCTCAACATTATTTTATATAAACTTTCCTCGAACACCGTGGCCTGTAGTCCGCAAGCGAACTATACCGACCGAG
>NW_019771313.1:0-1176 GCF_002891405.2 Cryptotermes secundus | reverse complement strand
ATCTGGAGTGTGACAGTTATAGTTCCTGTGTTAAAATCCGTTGCAAGGAAACGCATAAGGAAAACTTTGCAGAGGATATCCATTGTTTAGATCTGTTACCTAGCAACGACTAATGTAAGCAGATATAGAGGACTTTATTTATTGGTTACATTTATAGTAATCTTAGAAGTGTTATAATTAATTGTAGGTATGATCTGTAAGTGGTCAGTAAATCCAATTACCAATTCGAATCCCGCCTTTAGTCACTGAGACACGTGACACTCTTAAGGTGATCATAAAGGAGAATAAAACAAACAGGGCATATAGTACGCATTACGTAAATGAGAAAGCTATATCGGCATGGATTTGTAATCGTAAAACCTGAAAGGAAGACACTATTTGGAACATCCAGTTGTAAATATTAATATCACGTTAAAATGGACCTTAAAGAAGTAAGAGGTCAGGTTATGGACTAAACAACGCGGTTGAGAGCGTATTATTCCTGTTTCGTATTCAGAAAACCTCGTGCTCTAATCTTAGCTTGGATCTCGGCCACACTGACCTAGGTTTTAGCATATGTTCTCAGTTCCTACAGACAGAAGCTATGATAATATATCAATTCAGGCCATGACCACTTCCTTCAGTAATCATCCTATCATTCATTGTCGTACAGTCTCAGCTACTGACAGAAACGTTAAAACACCTGCCACTGTGATTAACTAATTAAGTACTACGCATGAAGACGTATGGGAGAGTGGATGTTTCCGTGACCTCGGCACTAGTTGGTGGTCAGTGTGGTCAGTGTCACTTCCCGGCCGCTTTACCGCCAGGGAAAGAGCCCCCAGTATCCTTTGGATAGGAGGTTGGGTGTACCTCAGGACCGGTCTGGACGACGTCGAGAAGGGAAAATTATTGACTCTACCGGCACTCGAACTCCGACCCCTTTGTCGTCCAGCCCGTAGCCAGTCGTAATACCGACTGAGCTATCCCGGCTCTTTAGTTAATCCACCATAAATATATAAATGAACGCACCGTCTGTCTCCGGACAAGGGCCAGTGGTGCGCTCTCGTGAGCACAATAACGAACCTTCGCGTTCCATTCGGCAGCAAATAGTATCTCAAGAAGGAATCTTCTTCACTTAGTTTGTTGGGTAATTTTGCAAAGTGGAACATGTCTGCAGAAAACCGCTACTTCCTT
>NW_019771312.1:0-1177 GCF_002891405.2 Cryptotermes secundus | reverse complement strand
GTCTATTTATGACTCATGTATGATTCTTACAATAGCCAGAAAACATTTCACCAAACAGCATTAATAAATTTTAGTATAGTGACACAGTGAGATTTCTTTGAAGTACAGACTGACTTCAGAATTTAGATTATTCTTCTGGGGCTTTCCTAGTCCAGTGCAGATGGAACCACAGCCCGAGCCTACTCCTTTGTATGCACATCATTTAAAATAATGCTTAATCTGAGAATGAGCCTTGCAGTTCTTCCCTGCATAAGCCAGATTTGCCAGGGCTGCAGGGCTGCTGCACCTTCCAAAGGTTACATTATAACTTGCATACTTACTGCAAATTAACAGGGATATTTATTTTGAAACCCAAGCTAGAAAGAATGGCTCTGGTCCTGGGTATGACATTTGCATGAAACTGACCCACCAGGTCTTCAGCCTGGTATGACCACGTGTTTTACTTAGAAAGCTTCATACTTCAAAAGGTTAAGCATCTTCACCTCTTTTCTTATTTATAGTGAAGTGTTAATAACTTTTCATTAATGATGAAATATTTTGTTACTGTTACAGATTAGTGTGGTGAAAACAGTATTTTTGCTGTTGGTTACTTTATGGTTTTATAGTATGCTTCCTATTTCAATAGCAATACCTCTGAATCATTTTGTTGAAAGGAGGAGCCCAGAACTAAACAAGGAAAGAGCTTGCAAGGTAATGTTGAGTCTCTGTGATGTTTATTTTCATAGTTATGTAAATAACACTTACTCCTTCACTCTATGGTCCTCAAGGACCTTGGCTTCCTTTGCAACAAATGCCCATTCTTCTCCATCCAGCATCTGTCATTAAGTATACTAACACATGTTATTTCATGAGGTAGCTCCTGGAGGGCCAAGGGCTACCTTTCATCTATCCCCTACCCCTTAACCTGCCTAGCATGGGTATCCTTATCTGGAGCTTACCACCCCATTGGCATAGCTCTCTGGGAGATCAGAGCGCACACTTCTCTCCACCATGTTTAGGTAGAAGTCCAGGAGGAGGTATACAAACAATACCACAAGAAACTTAATTCATTCTGGTTGGTCACACTATTAAAATAGATTATAGAATAATTTTTAACACCGTCCAGTGTGACTAAATTTATAGATATTTATTGCCTTTACATGTTTCGATCATGTGACCATCTTCAGAAGGCATAAGA
>NW_019771311.1:0-1175 GCF_002891405.2 Cryptotermes secundus | reverse complement strand
TTATTTATTTATTTAAAGGATCTTTAAATTAACCTAAGAGAGAAGTAAAAAGCTGAGTTGGAAAAAATTGCATAGTAAGTGATTTGATAAGTAAACTCTTCTTCAGATTTTATTAGGATAACCAAATCAAGGAGAATGAGATTGACGGGATGCATAACACGCATGGGAGAGATGATAGATGCATACCAAATTTAGCCAGAGTATGTGAAGTAGGAGATCTAGGTAAAGATGGTGGATAATATTAAAAGGGAATTAAAAGAAAGTGAATGTTAGAGTGTACACTGAATTCTGGCTCAAGTGTAATCAGTGACAGACTTTATGAATTTTTGCTTCTATAAAATGTGGGGAATTTGGGTAGCTGGATAACTGTTGGCTTCTCAGAATATCCTGTGCTTCATGGAGTAAATTGAAATTGCCAGCTATCATCAAGGGATGAATTTAAGTGGAAGAGCAAACAGATTATGGAAACAACATTAATGAAAGCAGTATAACTACCGTTTTCACTGTTCTGCCTCTTTTATATTTGTGTTTCTTCTGCTTGAAGAAATAAATGTGTTTGACTTGCAGGAGGAAGTACCGAGCAGAATGATTGGTAGAGGAATCTACTTGCATCATGCAGTGCAGCTCCTGTTAGAACTATCACTTGTTCTGCATCCTACACACACTCCAACTCCAAGTTTCCTTAAAGATATGGAACAACTGTTAGTTCATCTGCTCTTCCATGCAAGATATGAAGTTGTCAAAATTGCACTTAGTTTCTTGGAAGCTCTTCTAGATACAGGAGATTATATATTGGAAGATGAGGAAGATTCTACTCTGCCAGTGGATAAAAGTTTTTATAGGCATGTGAAAGAATGGAACAGGAGTCATGAAGGAGTACTGGCCGATTCATTAAGATCTTCACCTGCTATTGGAGAGATACTGATAAGGCAAATGGTACCGAAGGAACAGAGTACTTTTGCGGAGTGTTGTTGGAAGACATTTTGTGTATTAAGCCATTGTCCAAAGGCCCTTCTGAGAATGGAAACTGCAGCTGAAGGAGTACTGAGAGGCCTACTTCAGCGCTGTCAGAAGGAATGTGAAGGTATTGACTGGGCTGTGTTGAGATGTGCTGGGGCCCTCGTGAAGATTATGCAGCAGGAAAATGTATGTTTAAACAGTACATACACCTTTTT
>NW_019771310.1:0-1168 GCF_002891405.2 Cryptotermes secundus | reverse complement strand
GATTCCTGGTACTCATTTCTGTTAGAGACTGACTTGACCTCAAGGCCTTAATGCGGCTAGAAGGCTTACTTCAATTGAAAATCTATTGAACTCATCGGGAATCGAACCGGCGATCTTCCGGCTTCTAGCATAGTATCTCAATCAACCAAGCTACCGCGTGTCCTCCCCCCCCCCGCAAAAGCCAGAAAGCTTTCAAAAGCTTAGTATTTGAAGACAGACTAAACAACATGCAAGTTTGAAAAACAGCTGCGTACTGTCTTGTAAGATTTAGGGATAAGCAAACTAGCAGTCATCTTGTATGCTTCTTGTATGATTAGTTTCAGTAGGTACGAGAGGTTATTGGTGTCTTTAGTGGCATTGTTTCAACGGCGCATGGTCTTATACAGCGTCAACAAATATTAGATATTCATGAACATGAATATTTAATGATTTGAAAGGATGCGAAAGTGACCTACATAAAGGTAATTTGTTATGAGTGACCGAATAGAACCTCGGGAATTACATCGTATAACCAATCGAGATTCGACCTTGGCATCTACCGAGTACAAGATTATAGCAGTAAGACTGCACGAACATGCTGCTCGACTTTTTCGTTACGAAAACATCCAAGATGCAATACTGGTACACACCTCACGTGTAAACGTTAATTAATTAATTAATTAGGGTAAGTTCTGATATGACGCTAGTAAGGAGTTTGGCCTAGAAGTAAATGCAGAGAAAACTAAGTATATATTGTTCTTTCGCCACCGCAATCCCTGGAAAATCATAACGTAAAAATAGCTAATAGATCCAATGAAAATGTGGAACAGCTAAAATATTTGTGAACCACAGTGACAAATGAAAATTTTATTCAGCAGATAATTAAGAAGAGATTGAATTCAGGTACTGCTTGCTACTATTCAGTCCAGAACCTTTTGTCTTTCGTTTGTTGTCTAAAAACGTAGAAATTAGATTATATATTTTGCCTCTTGTTTTGTATGGGTGTGAAACTTGGTTCCTGAGAATAAGGGAAGAACATAGACTGAGGATGTTTGAGAACAAGGTGCTGAGTGAAATATTTGAACCGAAGAGAGATGAAGTGATAGGATGTTGGAGAAAACTTCATAACGAGGAGCTTCATAAATTGTATTCTTCGCCAAGTACAATTAGAGTGATGAAGTCAAGGAGA
>NW_019771309.1:0-1174 GCF_002891405.2 Cryptotermes secundus | reverse complement strand
GTCTGTAACGTCACCACTCTGCTACCCTGCTCACAAAACACTGTCTCTGGACAACTTCCCTCACTTACCTAAAACTGGCCTGGTGATGGTGATAGGGCGGAGGCCCCATGTTGCCACTGTGTCTTTGGTTGTCCACTGTGGTGGCCTGCTGCTGGACTAGACGTAACAACAATGGTTGGTACTGCTGCTGTTGAGGGCCTCTCTGTTGCTGGGCTGTGTTGGGCGCCAGGTCCTGAAGCGGAATCATGTCCGCATGCGCGGGGTTGCTGCGACGGTTCGACGCACTGACAGCAGCATTTCGCTGTTCCCTGGCTGCTCGGAGCGCGCGTTTGCGCCGCTTCACGTTGCGACGAACACAGCACTGAACGGAGAGCAGCACTGTGCACACCATGGCGATCATGCACCCGATGTACACCAGCACCAGCAGGTCACCACCGCGGGACTGTCTTCGCAGCACTCCGCCGGCGATAGTCAAGGACACCCCTGTCAGGATACCCGCGATGAAGACCACCTGTCGGCAGAGGGCGTATCAACTGTATCAGTGCCATCTTCAGGCGACTGTCGTGAGTCCCGCGGAACCCAGAATGATGTGCTGGCGAGTGCCAGCAGCAATTTATCCGACCGATCGAGAAGGCGAGGCAAATGGTACGTAGAACTGGTCGACTTCGACTGTAGTCATGAAACTACTGTTTAGGGTTACTTTAAATAAAATTATTACTGGTCTTGCTGAAAGAGTGACTGCATTGTGGAAGCGTTATGTGCATTCAGTTGGAGGGAGGGTACGTTAATTGTTTGTCGTGCTTTATTTTGAGCAGAACAGTACTGGAGAAGGGGAAAAGGTCGCCATTTGAATGTGGATCTGATCCAAAAGTTCTGCGTGTAATTCTAATGAGAATTCATTACGATTTATTTTTAACTGTAGTAATCTTCCTTCCTGCTGCTCATTTAGGGACGCAGTGTGCTTCAATGTACTAACAGCAATGCTAAAAGCAGCCAGAAAATCATTCTGATGTCTTAAGCTTGCACAGTACACATGGGCGGGCACAGGCAACTGCTCGCCTTCTCTTCGTTGGAAGCCTCTCTTCTCTAAAGCGTAATAAGCATAGGGGTTGTACAATGGTGAACGTGCACACTAGGACATAAGGCAGCAAAGAAAGAGAGGGGAAAGAAATAT
>NW_019771308.1:0-1173 GCF_002891405.2 Cryptotermes secundus | reverse complement strand
TGAGCTATTTGAACGGAAAAGTAGCGGCTCCAGTCTACAAAACCGAAAGGTTCTAATAAATCCAAACATTCTAACTAGATCCCGCTATTTTCGTCACGCGTACCACGCTACACGTGGCAATATTATGTATCTGAGACTTTTTCAGTATTACAGCTTTTCAGTTTTTTAATCAATTTATATCCAGCTATGGGCCTTCCAACATTTCATTTTTGATGTCTCTGTTTTTCTTGGACTTCTCTGGTTCACGTCCATGTCTCCGTTTAACCAACAAGTTTTACATTTTTTCCAATATTTACTCCTGAACACTAATCTGCTGCTGTACGTAAATTATTTTTCTTGTAGGATCTGAGCTTCTCAGAGCGGTGGTTATGAAAAATTCCATCTTCTGAGATATAAAGCAGCGTAATGTTACCTTCATTCATGGCTTATTCTTCGACACTGAAGATGGGGGCGACATGTTCCTCCGAAACGTCGGTCGCCTTTCAACAGTATACAAGGCGTCACATCCAAGAAGACAGAACTCTTCATCAGTTTTCTTCTATGTGTCAATTGTCGTCCTTTAATTTCGACTATATCAACGCGTATTTTCTTTTACTACTCGTATTAATCCATGTAAACAAACGGAGAGTTATACTATGTTTCGTGTATTTTCTTATAGTATTTTATCATTTTAGACACAAGTGAAAAACTTTCCATTGTGGCTAGCATCATTTATGGTTTCACAGAACGGTTGGCGCACTACATTATTCAGTTGCATCACAGGATACTGGGAAATGGGTTCAAGTGGCATTATTGATATCACGTTACATTCTTAATAGCCAATTACACAATGCATCCACAACAATATTGCGTAATATCCATTATTTAAGAAGGGTCGGACCTCAGCTGCAACATGGCGTGCTTGCGAGCCATAACACACTCGCTATGTGGGCAGGCTTGTTCGCACGTTATTCGAGAAGTTACATTTCCTTTTTACTTCTTTTCGGTTTATTTTTTATTTGCTGTCTGTTGCTCTTTTGTTGTAGTTTCAACTGTAAAGGTTGTGTGTCGCCGAATGATATAAGTACGGGAAAAGGCGAGGTATGAAGCGGTTATGTCGTGCATCGCAAAACTACAACACCAACATGGGTCGACAGCTCTGTCAGCGAGGTGACTGCTACGTGCAGGATAACT
>NW_019771307.1:0-1173 GCF_002891405.2 Cryptotermes secundus | reverse complement strand
AGCTGAGGTAATGCTCCGGTCGCTTTATCCCGGTGGCAGAATCCCTGGTATCTCTTGTGTGGGAAGACGCGAACTCCGGTCGTGCAGATCGGAGCCAGTCACTTTACTGACTCAGCTACACCCGACACCGAACCTAAATCACATCCGACTTTCTTCTGTGACTGAATGAATGAGGATACAGCATGTGTATCGAAACCGATTCTTGGTCGGGCCACCCAGTCAGCCACTTGTTGCGCATACACCTGTCTGCCGGTCGCGAACACCACAGCAAATCTCTTTATGATTGCCTTACGTGTTCCTGTAATTCATAGGTTGTGATTCCATACGCCCTCGGCTGTTGAAATATCAGCATTCTATTTCTCGTCCGCTTGCGGGCTTAGGGGTGCAGATAAATGGCCCGGAGATGGCAGTTGTATTGGCTAGAACAGACAGGAATCTCATGGTAACATGAGACTGTGAGTGATGTTTTTATGTATGCTCAAAGAATCGCGTTGTGACTGTTGGCAGTGTGTTATCATTAATTCCGTTATATTCCACGCTTTGACTCCAGACACGCTTGTTGGAGCAAGTGAGACCGCTTGAGAATATACTCAGGCTGTGAAAGAAGTCCGCTGTCCGATACATATCATGGTGTTCGATCGAGAACGTTTCCCTGGGCAACGACAGTGTACAGGTATCCGTAAATGATTGATACACCTTTAATTTGTTATACCATGGTTAAGTATTACAGCTGTGCAGCTGTAACTAGTCCCTGAAGATGCCGAATGTGCGCCGACACGTATCCAGTCTATAATCCAACTCATCCCATTCTCTTTGTGACATGTTCCTGTCAAGTGTCTCGACAGCTCCTTTAATTCACAACTTCGATGTATCGATGTCCAGTGGTAGAGGGTGCGCAAACACACTTGTTCCTTTACATAACCTTACAGAAAGAATAACATGTAGTGAGATCGGGAGAGCGAGGAGGCCACTTCATCCACTCTTCATCTGCAGCTCCAGCTGGCCCAATCGAAGAAATAGAGGAGATAGTGGCATTGACTCCATGGAGCTGAGTTCTTATTGAGAGGCCACCAGTGTCTCAGCTACTTAAAAATTTCCAGATATTTTATGGAACCCAAACCTTCATTATCATGTACGCAATAGTCCGCCACTGGCCCTTGTCCCGAACCAGGC
>NW_019771306.1:0-1171 GCF_002891405.2 Cryptotermes secundus | reverse complement strand
AAAGTTGCCCTTATGCTTAACTAATTAAGCACTACGCTATGAAGGTGTATTGGGGAGTGCGTTTATAGATCTACATATCTTGACCTCGGAAATAGTTGGAGGTGAGTGGTCAGCTTCAGGTCCCGGCCGATTACCTCCGAAGAAAGAACCCATAGTAGTCACTGGATAGGACGAAGAGACCGTACCGGGACTCGATCTTCGACACCTGGGTCGTTCAGTCCGTAGCCAGTCGCTATACCGACTACGCTATTCCAGCTCCCAAACGAGATGTTAGTATCGCAAATGAAGCCAAAAATTAAATTTGCAAATTCTTCGTCCATTTCAGCTGTACGTTGTTATTAACGATAGGCCATATCAATCGAAATTAAATATAATGAAGTTATAGAGGCCATTGTTATCTCTGATTCAATATTTATGCTTTTGTATTTTTAAACATTTCCAATTAATGTGCATACATTTTTTCTTACAATCTTATGATTGCCAATGTGTAAGTTATTAGTTTTCCAGTCGGTATTCATAAAACGATGACATGGTGAACAAATTCATTTTAACACATACAAAGCGAATTTCGAGTAATTAGGCTTGATCACTTCCGCTAATGTGGCCCCATTGTGACACATCAGTCCCAGAGTCGTTCGGCCCTTGTTTTTATGATAATTGAGGCGACAGTCCATGACAGATGAACTTTGCGGTTGGTAGAATCTGTCCACATTCGCATGCTAATTCTGCCTGCCTGTGTGCTAGGTTCACATCTGCACTCCCTCGCGGCTATCAGGGTGTAACTTCAGCTTAACGACCCATATGTTTCAAGTAGGTATATAATTACGGTGGTTAAATCATAGATATAAGTAATGAGGCGCTGTTAGGAGGTTTTAAGTCGTAAATCATGTTAAATAAATTGCAATTATTTATAAGCAAGATAGAGTAGAACCTCATCGCTGTAGTAGCCATCGAGTTCAGAAATTCTGACATTCATATTAAAAACATAAACGAAGGGCAGTATAATGCAGCCTGCTGCCCAACGAAACTCTGTGCCCATTATAACTCATCTGTCCCTCCTCCTTTCCTCACCTCTCTCCATACAAGCAGAATTAGGCTCAATTTCTGAACGAAACGTGGCGAGCCTTGCCTCAGCAATATAACGCGAGTCCGCTTGCAGCTGAGAAGAGTT
>NW_019771305.1:0-1171 GCF_002891405.2 Cryptotermes secundus | reverse complement strand
GAACGTATGCTTAGAAATCGGTTATTAGCTGAGGAGAGGAGACTTGCAAGAATGAAATCAAAACATGAACTACAGAAAGCTGCTGAGGCTGAGCTGTCCACAGTTGATGGATTAACAGCACAACCATCTGCTGTTCATGACATCACCACCTTGGTATCCAATATGGAGGCCACAAACTCTGCTGTGTTACCCTGTCATGAACTTAATAGCAGTTTCATTGATACAGTTGATGCTCACGAGGTGAATTCAACCTTTACCAGTGCAGTCTGTGCTACTTACACCACTTGTGAAACTGATGACATCAGTGTGTTCTGCAATGTAATTGAAATTGAGGGAACCAAAAATATTACAAAATCAGTTGGTACCAGAAACCAGATTTTTTTTTCTGAGCCAGTTAATGAAGAGACCAACATTTTTAAGACAAATGAAAAAGGTAAGATCATTCCTTTTTCCAAACCAGTTGAGGCTGAAGATGTGAATGCTAATTCCACACCAGTTCATACTGAACTGGGTGAGAGGAGAGAGAGTAATAATGCAACGTTCATGCTAGATGATTCTGAACAGACACATGCGACTTCTGTGCTCGTTGATGGTGAAGAGATTGATACTGTCCTGATGCCCATTGATCCTGAAAAGACTGATACCATCTTGAAGTCAGTCAGTGATACCATGACTGATGCCACTTCTATCCCAGTCAATGCTAAAGAAACTGGTGCCCCTTCTGTGCCTGTTGATACTGAAGAGACCAACACCTCTTTGTCAGTCGAAATAGAAGAGAATATTTAATAGTCTTGATGAATAATCTTTTCAGTTAGGATTCATTTGTGTTGATTATAGATAAAGGGTATGTGGAAGAATGTAACTATTTAATAAAGGTTGAATGAGGTAATTAGATTTTTCAGTTGACCTAATCCTTCCAGCTGTTCTATGGCCCTGGGGTCAGCTCAGCCTGTAACAAAAATGAGTACCAGAAATCTCCCTGGGGGTAAAGGTGCATAAGTCTGACAACCTCACTGGCATGTGTGAGCTGGTGGTCTAGAAAATGTGGGACCCTTGACATCTCACAATCCTATGGACCTCCACAGCCTGTTACAGAGATAGCTTTACCTTACCTTTCAGTAAATTACAATATTTCAGGTATTGTTCTATTTATATCAGTACATTTGCCTGA
>NW_019771304.1:0-1172 GCF_002891405.2 Cryptotermes secundus | reverse complement strand
CAGAATTCGCAGTGGATTTTGTCATGTCCACTAAGGGAGATAAGGGTTGTAACGTATACGCATATGGGTTAATTAAGCCCTTAGTTACAGTGCATTAATCACCCCCCTTCCGTCTTCCCTCCCACAGTGCAGCTGCAACTACTCTTCCGATATATCTTATCGTATTTTTCACGTGCATCCCAAACGCCGGGTCCATAAATAGGCTTGCATTTCCTCGTGCAAACGAAACAAACTGGAGCTTTCTCGACTAGATTCAGGTCCTTAACAAGTTTGTTCTGGTACCTGTCCCTGTTGACGTCGGATGTTCCACAACACCTACCGGTCTCCTTTCAACTACTCACCAGTAGTTCCCATTCTTAGCAGATTTGTTCCTTGAAGGGTTAAATGAAACCAATTCTAATCTGAATGGCTAATTCCTTGAAGTAACACTTAGGTCGACAATATTCAAATAGGCAACTCCAGTTGGGCACAACGATGAAAGTTTGAGTAACGATTCTAGAAATTACATTTTCAAATACTTTGCTGTTTAATGTTAGGAATGTTGTTCATAAGTGCGATAAATTAAATTGACTCATAGAGCACAGTCTTGCTTGAGAAGCTTATAGTCTCTCAGTCAGTCATTAATTTCCCAGCTTTCTGTGGATCCCATAGACTCATTACTGTATTCTCAAAACCTCACATGCTTCTTAGGATCTATTTTATTAGTATCTTCGCATCTACTAATAGACATCCAAGCGGCCACTACTTTCTGGCTTTCTTACTGAAGTTCCCTATGCTGTTCTCTCACCCATGCGTATTATGCCCGCCTTATTTATTTCTCATTTATTTGATGAGCTAATACATTTGAGGAATAATTTAAGGTTATGGTGCTCCTCATTCTGCAGATTTCCATCCGCCTGTCTTTCCCCTGAGGTCCAGATTTACCCCTCAGTAAACCTCTCGTAAATCCTCAAACTCTTTCACACATTAACTTTTACACACATACAAAACAGCTGGAAGAATCTGAGTGTTCATAACTTAATGTTTACGTTATCAGTTAGCAGAGGGAAGAACAAAATGATAACAATAATTCCCTGAAATTGATATGCTCTTAAATATCCTTCTGGCTGTAATAGTAATTTGTTAACATTGTATGTGTTTGCATATTTGTGAATGTCTGTACATATTTATTA
>NW_019771303.1:0-1170 GCF_002891405.2 Cryptotermes secundus | reverse complement strand
CCGAAATTAACGGCCGTGGGGATTCGTTGTGCTGACCATGCAACACACTCTGTCCGATAAAGTTGGGACTAACTTCGCCAAGTGGCGGTCGCTCGGTCGATATAGTTCACTCGCGGACTAAAACCACGGAGTATTTTGTTTGTTTGTAAATGACAGCGGCTTATTTCAACTTACTTCAAAATACAGTCCCAGAAATAGCCTGGAGAGGCTAAGAAAACCGATAAAAATAACAGGATTTCTTTCTATCTTGTGGCAGAGTAGGGTATATCCCGAATAAGAAATCGGAATGCTTACCACTAAACCAGGACGTCCGATAATGGCTTCCGAGGATTAAACAAACTGTAAATGAGAACTAAGGAACGATGCCTTACACAAAGCAATGATATTTCTGTTATATAATTCATTTATTCTACTTTAAAAATTAGCATAGAAATATGTCTCACGCATTAATTCTAACCCTCCCTTTGAATTCCATCTGTGCTTCCTTAATTGGTTTCTTTTGGACGCGAATTCTGTTCCTTTCTTTTGATATTGCTTGAGGTTTTCGTGATTCAGTTGCGGTTGATGGCGAAGTATGACCGGTAGGAAACAATGAAGTCTTTCTCCATTTTTAGAAAGGAACAACTGAAGAGCGACAGACAGCTGCTGCCTCTGGCCGCCTCGTGCCTGGGCGGCGCTGCTGACCCCATCGTGCGGCAGAAACAAGAAAACAGAAACTTCTCAAAAGAATGAAAACATTCCGACTCTGCCAAGAACCTGACCGATGGTTCTCTAATTATACGTTTCAAATGCTCCGGTTATGGCGTTTATTGGAATAAAAGAATTGTAAACACATTCTATAGTAATCACGAATAACTCTGCTAACATTACATAAACATACTCCACTTGTACAAGAAACCGTATGTTTACTATTTGAAACATGAACTTCTTCTGAATAGTAGTTCTACTTAAAAATTCAGTTCCTGCCTATCACGAAACACGCTGTGTCCCTGTTATGAAAACCAAGTGGTTGCGATTTAGGGAAGAAATCGCCGTTTATTCTAAAAATCTTTGGGCAAAATGCAAAGATTGTAAGCGTTAAAGCAGGAGGCATGTATGATAGGCCCAGCTAGTGTATTCTAAGGGGTTCATAAAAATATGTAGGTAGGCAGGGCCGTGCCATAGCTCAGG
>NW_019771302.1:0-1170 GCF_002891405.2 Cryptotermes secundus | reverse complement strand
TTAAAAAAAATAAGTTCGGTTTCTTTTGGGTACCCCCTCGTATTCGCAGAATTTTTTTATAAAACTGCATACAAATGGTTAGTTAACATTAATTGAAAATCCCTTCTTAAAACATGACATGGTGTTGGTTTAAAGTCACATCAGTATTTATGATTATTTGCACCTGGAGGACATTCAAATTGCAAGATTCATTATTTATCCCAATATAAAATGTAATACAGTTGTATATTTGGCAGGTTGTAGAGGAGACCGTGTAGTTGTGAATAACAGTGAAAAATTAAACACCGATGAATGGTGCATTAATGTGATATTGTGACAAGTTGTATAAGGGCCTGTGAGACTGGAAAATGACAACTTGAATAAAGTGACTCAATCAGATGTGTGAAATAGTATCCTTTATGTAGACCTGACACTCCTTATGTGGTTAAGGTTTGCCATAATGTTGAGACAAATTACAGCTATCATCACCAAAGATACTTACTTCACAGTGTGCTATGAGGATGGGAGATATGACATTCTTCATCATAAATGGACATTTCTACAGGATATGTAAAACAGTAAGAAATACATCACACTGTTTACAAACAGGTGCCAATTCGTCACACAACAGACGTCCATATTTTAGTGGAATGTGCTCAGGCTGAAGCTGTGTGAGCCTGACTTCCTCCTTACTGATGCAGTTGCATATATGGTTTCACTACTTGCAATTTATTGTTATGTGTATGTGTGTACTCATCTTGCCAATATGAGGCTATAATATAAAGAAGATAAGCACAAACAACATTTCCTTCAGCATGCTCAGATGTCATTTCTCCATGCAAAGCTTGGGAGCTTCGTTGCCAGGCTGGTCCAGATGGCAAGTGCCAAGAAATAGGGAATTGCTTTTCCTGCTTTACACAAGTGTGACACTTAGCAGAGGATCACAGTTACAGTCAGATGGTCTGGTGTGTATCATGAGGACTCTGCAAGCCATTGCAAAGGTGGATATCATGGATACTGGTGACAGATGAGATGTGGCATACAGTTAGGCTCTATACTTGTACATATATGCTGCTAAGACTGTAGAGGTAGTAGGAGAAAACCTGGTCTTCATATGCAAAGGCATACTGAGTTGAACCTGCAACAAATGATCCATCAGTGTATTCAGGATATGTAGAAGAGTTCCATAAA
>NW_019771301.1:0-1170 GCF_002891405.2 Cryptotermes secundus | reverse complement strand
GTGAGTGAGATGTGACAGGCCGCAATGTAAGAAATGCGCAATAACAACCGAAAAATCTTAAATGAAACAGATCTGGAAAAAAAATATTTTACTTATATATTTATGTTTTATTTAACGACGCTCTGTATTTCAGAATGCATAGCGCAGAATGATAGCATGTTGAGTGAATAATTAATTAGAAAGGCCGTGGAACGAAGAAAATATGCCTAATTAGTGGTACTGTCCCGGTATTTGCCCGAAGATAAACCACGAAAATGTGTATGGATAGCCGATCCCGGGGCAGATATTTGAACCCAGGACCTCCACATCACGAAGGAGTCCTACCCACCCGAAAGTGACAATCTGCCTGACTCAGTATACAGACAACAGTAAAAGCATTACGAAACGGGTTGCACATGTATATGTCTTCTCTGTAGGTAGTAGCAGAACGCAAGACTTGTAGCGTTCGGGGCAACATTACAATCTCCCTCTACTTCCGTAGTCAACAATAGATTATTGAACCACTGGACACATGTTGCGTGTTTTGTATTCTGGAAAAACTGATCGGTACTTTGTCCTGCGTCACAGAATATCATCGCCTTCCAATTTCATTTTTCGTAGCATTTTGATGCCTGTAAAGAGTCGCTTCAGTACATTTCCAATTAGCAGCAAATGTGTTTTTCCAAGTAATCCAGTCGCCTCAGGAGCCACGCTGGTCTGGGCTCGCTGTTTCTCGGCCACGTCATAATCTCTGCAAGATCAATATCAACTCTTCTAATTACGTAAAACTGAGTTTATCTTGCGGTAAAGGGTCTTCCATCAAAGACCGGGAATATCCTTACCAACAGCGATTAACTTCTCAAGGACTCTGTTACTTGGAGTTATTCATTTCGCCGTTCGGTTTCACTCACGATCGCCGTCGTTCGGAAGTGCAGGTGGGAGTTCGTTTGCAATCCTATTTTAAGCACTTCAAGAGTAGCTGTAGCAGTAGTAGTATTTACGTTTACATCGAGCTAAATGAAGAGGCCAAAACCCACTCCCGAAACTATATAAAAACTGTTGATCGCTCTCCTCACAGTTATTACCCTTAAAGATGGCAACAGCAAAGTTTATCGAAACATTGGAAAATATTAAATGTTCTACGAGGCTCCTTACTCATACAGTAATGATAAGAGCAATGCTTTATATTCA
>NW_019771300.1:0-1169 GCF_002891405.2 Cryptotermes secundus | reverse complement strand
AGTTCCATCTTCTTGGATGTAATGCCGTGTAATCCGTTGAAAGTCAACGGCCTTTTCGGCGGAAGATGTCCCCTCCAAATTCAGATATGAAGGATAAGCTAAACAAGAAACCAGCTCGAAAAATCTTCTCGCCTCCAGATTTCGCGCTTGCCTTTTGCTTGGCTTATTCTTTGACACTGAAGAAGGAGGTGATATATTCACCCGAAATATCGACTAACATTCAACAGACTACAAGGCAGTATATCCCAGAAGACAGAACTCTTCAATTTATGTTTGTCAGGGCTGGGAACATGACTTTCCATGTAGAACTGCGTTTCATTTTTGACTTGTCTATAGGAATCCACTTGCAGAATTATTGTTTTATTGTGCTTGTACTGTACCAACTCTGACTCCGAAATACGTACATTTCCATATGCGAGGGAAGAGCTAATGGACTGACCCCATTTAAGCAGTACCAACACTACGAGGATCCACTTAACTCATTCCACCGAGACATCTGCCTTAAAAGCACAAATTGAATTCATCTGGCGGTGAGGGAGATTTGTCATTTGTACGTTACTTCACGATGCTCTCAGTAACAGAGTCTATACAGAGCAGAAAGTCTGGATGATAGGGAACAAGAAATTGCAGAGGATGCGACAAGAAAATATCGTGGTAAAATTTTAAGATAATATCCGGAGAATTTGCTTGGAGAGAAATATGAAAACTTGTCAGGATATGCTGCCTGTCCACTGATATTCCAACCAAGTATATTATGAACAAATGTACGGAGTGTCAGAACTTGAAAAAGGGAGCTGGCAGGATTTATTACTACCATTTCTAAGATCTACCTAAAGTATTCAGGAGAGAAAAATATTTGTTTACGTAATAAAAATTTTGTGTTAATATCTGTGTCTCTTTAGAATTCCAGTTTCTTCAATTTCATAAAATCGAGATGCCCATCCCTCCTCAGTGTCCGTGCGCTTGAATCAACTTGCTCATTGCAGCTGAGGCAATTACTAAAGTAAATATATCCTGCCATCTCTTAACAGTTAAGCCAATTACACGCAACGGAGTAGTAAAAGAATATTGCATGTTATTATGGGAATATTTTGCATTAAACTGTTGAATAAATTGGGAAGATTTTATTCAGTTAATAATTGTAGCTGAAACAGAAGACGTGAACACAC
>NW_019771299.1:0-1163 GCF_002891405.2 Cryptotermes secundus | reverse complement strand
AATGAACCTCCGGGCTCCATAAAATGCTGGGAAATTCTTGAGTAGGTGCAGATTTGGCGACTCCTCAAGAAGGGCTCAGCTCCATAAGTAACTGATGTTGAGCCAGCTCAGTCGATATTGCGACGGGCCGGGTTAGATTTCCGGAAGATTTTCACAGCGTCCAGACCGACTCTGGGGCCCACCCAGCCCCCTTATCCCGTGGATACCGAGGACTCTTTCCCCGAGGGTAAAGCGGCATGGGCGTAGAGTTGACCACTCACTTCCATCTAAGGCCGAGGTCAAGAAAGGTGAAGCTATACCTCCACTCCCCCATATGTCTTCTTGGGATAGTGCTTAACGAATTAAGCATAGGGACAACTTTAACTTTACATTCCTAATTACGTATCTATACAACAATGACGTTTCGATTCTAACTTAGTTGCGAGAGTTACTTTAATACAGGATGGATACTTACGAATTGTAAGTCAGGATAATGGGTAAAGAGACAGTCCCATATGAAACTACGTCGAATCCGCCTGCAAGGACGAAGGACAACAAGGTAATATCTCCAACAAGGCAGCTTTGGCGTGGATTCCAACCTTGCCCCACCCTTTGTTTAACGGACTCTTCCCTATCCTACAACAATCACACTGAATGAACACATGCTGTCCCCAAATCAAGTCGTCGCCACAGCACCGTACAGTAATTTCAAACCAAAGAAACGGGGGCCATTCCGAGCGGCGTGCGAAATTAAACGTATAATTGGCATATACGGTCAATAACTCTTGGCTATGAAGTGAGGCACAGGACTGCACAGTTCCTGCTACAGAGCTGTCTATTGTACTACGGTTCATTAAAGGACTATGACTCGAATTAACTGCAAGTGACAGTCCTTGAGAAACTAGCAGTCGCACGGCTGACCATAAAATCCTTCACCTTTCATGAAATCTCCATTTTCTATGGAATCGCTTTCATCCCAATCCTAAGCCAGTCGAATCCAGTTCAGACCCTCAGATCCTGTAGTTTTACGGCACATCTTAATATTATCTTTCTATTTGCGCCTACATTTCCCAAGAGGTATTTCTACATGTCCCGCCCACCTCATTCTCCTTAATCTGGCCTTGACGGCCGGTCACGGAAGCCGAGCGGTCTAAGGCATGCACTGCCTTCGCTCGCTCGGAAGC
>NW_019771298.1:0-1167 GCF_002891405.2 Cryptotermes secundus | reverse complement strand
TTCGATTTCGATTTCAATTTCAATAGCTTAACCACATAAACGATAACAAACAAATCTCCCCTTATCCATAACTGAAAGACTGTGGTTTCATCTGCTGTAAGATTCATGTGCTTACGTATCATTTTCATGCTGAAAATACTTTACAAAACAATACTCAGCCATGAACGGAAACCGAAATAATGTAGTATAGTTTAAGAAATGTTTATTATTACTGTGTCTAGTTTATTTACTTTCTATCAAAGAATCACAATTTTTCTTGAAATACGACTGGTGTACCAGAAAGACTCAGCTGAAGGGCTTTATATGCATTCATTAAATTTATGTATCGAAAACTTCTTGCTACTAGACGGTGAAACATTTAGTTCTGATACTCCGTGTTGATCAAGTATATGCAAAAGCCAGTTATGAAGTCTTACACAATTGTCTGGGATTGGTGTTTTTCTTCTTCCCCTCTTGTCAGTTAGTCAAACATTTTGTTCCAAGTCACAAACAATCCTGCCAACATTCACAGCAGCCATATACACATTTTGAACGTAACTACTTCAAGAAATGTGATAAACTCTGTAATTGAATGTATAAAGAAGCCGTAGCGGTGAGGAGAATTTGATTGAAAGGACTGGGAGACGATCCTGAATTAAACGTTATGAGACACTGAACTGAAGTGCCAAGGAAAATGTATGAAATCCATCAAGATTTGAGGATTCTTGTAAACTTTAATGAAATCTAGAGCAGCAGAGGCAGATTTTATTGTCCCTCTGACACGGAACGCCACATTTTGGCGATCTTTCATACGGATTTCATTATACTTTGGGACATTGTTTACACAAAACCAGTTATTCTTTGATTATCACGCAGTTTACAAGAAGTTTAGTAAAGTGCAGCCATAAACAATGCACTGAAACAATTCTGAATAAGGACGTGCGAGAAACGAGAGAATGGATTTTCATCTTGATTATACGTTCGAATTTAAAACGTCAAGACTCCTCATTATGTAAATACTTCATTACATACTCTTAGAATATTAACAAGTTGCGAAATACATGCCTAGATTGATAACTCTGATGCGTTCGGTCTGTTATTGCCTCTTGCTTTTCAATTCGTGAATGCTGAAATTCGATGGCCTCTTACAAATAAAATTATGACAAACAGGCGGAGTGAGATAGCATA
>NW_019771297.1:0-1152 GCF_002891405.2 Cryptotermes secundus | reverse complement strand
CCACTTTGTCCACCACAAATCCCACTTGACCAAACCCGGGCCGCTACGGTGGGAAGCCAGCTATGGCGCAGCCCCACATAAAAGCTTAGTCACATAATCCCCCATAGTTGTTTGTCAGTGCAGATAACAGATGGCAGGAGCTGTATATTTCCATATCGAAGTGTCGAGTGGCTGCACACTTTCAATTAAGTAAATAGCAGATGGCAAGAGCTGTATTCCCCCTACACCCATGTAGTTTTTCTTTCTTTTCTAATCCGTCCTAGTAGTTCGGATAGAGAGATAACAAATGGCAGAGAATGTCTATTTCAAATCCCAATGAGTAAATCGTTCGTTCACAGTTCAGACGTGAGGTTAAAAATGAAATGGACAGGATTACTTTTATTGAAATCAAGAGATTACTGTAGTAATAAATCAGAATTTGGGTTACTATGAAATTAAAAAACAGATTTACTTCATGGAATACTGGATACCACTCAGCTTTCCCTTCTTCTTGCTTCCTGTCTCCCATCTAAATGAACACAGAAACAGTAAAACGTCTTGAAATTTTGGTCTTTCACTATATAAGAAGAATAAGATAGACTGAGGGTCTTGGGAGCAGGGTGCTGAAGTAAACATTTAGAGAAAAAATGGAGGGTGATGACAATTACTGAGGAACTTTGTAATTTTTATCCTTCAAATATTTATAAGGTTTATCAAATGAGAAATGATGAATGGGCTGGGCAAGTAGCACACATAAGGGACAATGAGACACTCCTACACTGTTTTGGTTGAAAAATCTGAAGGAAGAAGAGCACTTCAGAGGAATGGGTGTAAATGAAAAAGTAATATTAAAATGTGTCTCAAATGAGTGAGAGTGAGGGAGTGGACTGGATCCATCTAGTTCATGACAATGCCAGTGGCAGGCTGTTGTGAACACACCAATTAATCTTTCTTTTCTACAAAAGCCAGGGGGATTTCTTGACCAGATAAATGACTATTAGACTCTCAAGAAGGGCTCTGCTCTATGAAGATAGCTAGAGTGACAAGTGAGGTAAAGAAGCATCAATCTGTGACTAAAGTCAGCAGTGATATTAGTCATTCAATGTCACGCAACCTCTGCACTATAGAAAGTGTTACTGAATGACCACAGAATCAACAAAGGTACCCAGTAAT
>NW_019771296.1:0-1166 GCF_002891405.2 Cryptotermes secundus | reverse complement strand
AAGAAGAAACTCCGCAAGCGAGGAACCGGCGCGAGCAAGTGCTCAGTTAGTGAGAACAAACCGAACACTGAGGAAAGCAGTCTTCTGGGATGTGGCGCCGTGTACTTATTGTGTTAACCGACGTTTCGGACGAACGTATTGCTCACTGAGTGAACACTTGCTCGCGCCGGTTTCTCCATTGCGGAGTTTCTTCTTTTTCCTTCTACCCTGAAGATGGAGGTGTTCGGTTTGTTCTGTTTCCATAACTAACTAGTAACATCATCCAGATAACGTTCTTATAGTTCGCCATTTTATATTATAAACATTTTTTTTAATTTTGCTTCGTGGCCTTCATGTTAATTAATATATAGGTTTATGGTTTATTTTAATTGTACGAAAGTAGAGAAATGAAGCGTAGACCTAGATACAGGACTCATAAAATCTTATGAGATTTGAAAAAATGTCAAAGCTTCTTGAAGAGGTAATAACAGTGTGACAACGTGTCGTCCTTCAGTAAATTGCAGACAGAAGCTTTTGAGTCCGGTGTTCCCGTCTAATGAGCAGTAATTTGTTCTTGGCACGTGCGTAGGATCTTTTGCAGAAGTTAATCACGGTGAAATTTAATTTTCACACTATTATCAAGCTGAAAACCGGTGCCGAAGGAACAAAAAGTACATATGCTTGGCTTTCACTCTCTACAGAGAAATTAACAAGTTTTTAAGCACTCTTTGTAATATGTAAAAGTTGCTCTACCCATATGTGGTGCACCGGAAGAATTGATGACAAAAGCATTGGGTATAGTCACCTCTTTTCAGTGGATAATGGAAGAGCAATCTTCGTCTATAATAAACAAAGGAAGGGGTGAGGTTAGTGCGTGTTTGGATAACTTTTGTAGATACGCTGTTCACACAGCGTTAGAACATTAATTTTATGCAAATGATATGGGTTAAGGGTTGCATGCCTGGGTGTTTATGAGGTTCAAAATTACTTAGAATTATTCAGCATTTGATATGTTTTATATGCCAGGAAATTGGGTATAGAATCTGAGAGAAGTTACATCGAACATAAGGAGGGTGGAAGAATGAAAGAAACTGAGTAACATATTTGTGTAAGGCTAAAAAGAATAAAGTAAAGCTATGCCTGTAACAGGCTCTGAAGGCCCGTAGGGTTGTGAGATGTCGAGACTC
>NW_019771295.1:0-1165 GCF_002891405.2 Cryptotermes secundus | reverse complement strand
CACTTTACCAGTGCGCTGAAACCCGCAGTATAGAAGTCTTTTGACTGTTGCTTCAGCCACTTCAACTCCGTTTCAACCTCTTCGTCATCAGCGATATATTTGCACATCAAGTTGTGCTTTTAGGGAGCCAAATAGATGGAAGTCCCTCTTCCTACCGTAAACAGTATCATTTCTTTACGAGTATCCTGTGCATTCAGTACTTTTGCCCACAGAACAAAAAGCACAACAGAATGCTACTCTTCGGTAATAACAGCTCAAGCACGGTGGATATTTTCACTACCGAAACCAGCCTCAGAACATATGCATATGCGTCTGCTACCTAGACTGTCATGAAGCTGAACTGTGCTGTTACCTAGTGACACACACAGGAAACTTATTACGTCCATTACAACTGTTTTACTTCCATTTGTGACCTGTTTACTGACTCTCCCTCGTGCAAGTGCAGTTTTCAGCTTTGGCTGCCTAGGAGCACGCAGAAATCGAGACATATTTCAGTATCTGCAAACAAACTGGAGTCGAAAGAAAAAGTAAAGGAATTATATATTAAAACGAGTCGTGTCAAGTCAGGATAATTAGAAGTTATATTCTGGGGAGAAATATAGTATGTAACAAGAGAAGGTGAAAAATACAGAAATCAAAATACTGCTGGCAGCAATCACAGCGCATGCGAAGGGCAAAAGTAAAGTTACTGCCAATGGTGATAGGGGCGACTGGAAACAAATGAAGTCAACTCAGAAGAGCGTAGTAGAAGTTACTGGTAAGCATTGCAGGGCAGAGTTGCTAATGAAGGTCGTGTGTGATGTCCCAACTTCGTCAGATGCCGTTACCTGAGAAATACCATGCACACGTACGTATGTTCTAACGGTTACGGAGCAACGGCTCTACTTGTTAACCTAGCAGGGTAGTAGTGGAGGAAGAACAGGTGATGAGTGGGAAGGAGGATTGTGCAAGATAAAGTGACGACGGTGTCGCGATGCGGGACGTCTTCGTTCCGCACGACGATAATCTGATTTATTGTAACACTGCAGCGTCTCCGTTTCACTCCGTCCGTTCCTCCCTCGAAGCCGCTTCACATAGCGACGTCATTGCACCCTGTTACAGTTTGTACTGTATGACACTGGGAGCCGGGATAGCTCAGTCGGTATAGCGACTAGCTACGGGTTGG
>NW_019771294.1:0-1165 GCF_002891405.2 Cryptotermes secundus | reverse complement strand
TTCCTTGAAATAGCTCCTCAGTTATCATCACGAGGCTGAGGGGACCCCGTTCCAGATGCACTGCTTCTCAGAAGATCTGGTAGCGCCAGGAGTCGAACCCAGGATCTTTTGATTTATAGCCAGAAACTCTGACCACTAGTCCACAGAGGCGGCCCAGATTAAGCAGTAAATTTCTTAATATTTTTTGTGCATGTTTCACTAGGCTCACAAATGGAAACAGGAAGGAGACAGTAAAGTGACGATGTATATATAATTTGTTGCCAAATATCGCCGATTTTCGAAAGTGAATTAAGTTTAAAAAATATTCTTATTCTTTTGAAAAAGATTCTGAAGCAATGTTTTGAAGAATGCCACGACCGCTTCCCTGTCTGACACATCCAGTTGACCATAAAATTTCCCTCCGTACTAGCGAATAGTTAAATTCCCAAAAATATCTTGAACATGCGTTGTTTCATGATACGATTCCTTAAGCTCACTACGAAGTATCAAAGGCCTATTTCACGAAACTGGGTAGGTTTGTCCTGATCGTCCAACTACCTGACAAACGCTTACCATTTAATAATAACGTAGCCTTTTTTGTAACATATTCGAGCTGGCCTTGACCCCCCCATACATGTGAATACTTTGGCACTCATGACTGAATCAAAATTATCTTGGCATGCAGAATTTCTTTGCATAAGGCGTCGCGAGCTGGTTCCGCGAAGTTGGAAAATCTACGCCTTGAGGACTGTCGTGTGTGACACTCACCATTCCCCGTCGCTGTTGGCCTTAAGAATGGCTGAAATACAAAATTTTGTACACTCAGTTCACAGAAGCTTAGGTGGCGATAAACTAAGATTCGAAGGTATAGCGTTCTGACCCGGTACCTTAACGAAAGTGACATACGTGTGTTGGAAATTTACATTTTGACCTCAGTCACTGAGAAGAGTGGTAAGGCTTATTTCGGGATTGATCAATTAGCGAATTGTTTCAACGAAATGTAACTCCACTGACCAGTCAGAAAAACTAAATTCAAACTTCATCATCAAAAGGTCAGATTTCTTTTTAAATATATGCATATATGCATGGTCCGAATTCAGTCACAACCCGAATTTTTCAAATATTCACACAATAATTACATCCCGCTGAAATATAATTTTAGCAGACTGTGAATACATCCTACACG
>NW_019771293.1:0-1165 GCF_002891405.2 Cryptotermes secundus | reverse complement strand
CCTGCTTAAGAATTATAGTGTAAGCAGGAAAATGGCGGGTCTGATATTGTGACAGGCCGCATAGGTAGCATGCATGTGTGAAACGAAACTATGTACATAATTTTATCTGGAAAATCACCAGAAAAGGACCATATAAAGGACCTGGGTATAGACTGCATTTATATGTGTGTCTATATCTGTATAAAAGGAGACGATTACAACTACGCATGCGTGTTATATTGTTACCGAGTCGTTGTGATTTTCACGTACTTACAAGGCACAGCTCTGTATATGGATCAGTGTTATCTCAAGATCGGAGATGCAGTTAAATTCATTGTTCTGACGAAGAAATGAGGGCGTATAATAAGCATATAAAAGAGATACAAATAAGAAGAAAGTAGATGAAGGCTGAAGATAAGAAACAAATTATTTCCCACTGAATTTCAACGAACATTTTCACTAGTAGGAGAATGTTCTACCAATAGACAGAACCAGAATACCTAAATGTGGAGTAAGTCGACCTAGACCTAATATATCGTGACAAGTATGGAGTGACCAGAGCCGGGGTTTTGGATTGGTAATCGGATTTATTGAAAACTTGAACACACAATTCGTGACTGCACTTTACAAAACACTGTTATACACACACTAGTGTTCTCAGTCTGTTACAGTCTCTACTAGCCATTGCTTGATAGCGGCTTCCAAGGCGGACGTTCCTCTTCATCTGGGTTCCCGAGCTATCTCCAGTCTCAGCTACCAGCTTCTCACAGCAACATCTAATAACACCTGGAATACAGCAGTCCTCTATTTCACTCGCTAACTAACCAGCTCCTCACTAATTTGTCCTGTTAATATCTCGGCGCGGACCTCATGGAAAACTACTTCACGTTAATCTTGTATCTTCTCGTTTCTGTGAAATTGTTGCGTTAGTGTTTGTTTAGGAGCCGTTACCTAACAACGGCTGTTGTATTTTTGGTTATTTCGCGGTCGTTGCCTAATAACGTATGAACAGGCCACAATATGAGTAATTGCTTGTATTTTATGTTGGCTGTGATGAACCTTAGGCTTATATTCCACTTCAACAAGAAGTTTCCCGAACATTTCAATAACTATCGAATGCACAAGGGAGTTAAAACGTCATGAATTATAATGGTTATTACAATTTACGTGGCGAAATATAAATTAA
>NW_019771292.1:0-1164 GCF_002891405.2 Cryptotermes secundus | reverse complement strand
GTTGGAGTTTGAGTCCCGGTAGGGTCAAGAATTTTCTCTTTTCCACATTGTCCAGACCGAGACTGAGGTCCACCCAACCTCCTATGCAATGGGTACCAGGGGCTCCTTCCATGGGGGTGAAGCGGCCGGGACGTGAAGCTGAATACTCACCTCCAACTAGTGCCGAGGTCAAAAAAATGTGGATCCATACACCCACTCCCCCATATACCTTCACAGCATAGTGCTTAATTAGTTAAGCACAGGGATAATTTTACCTATCGTGGCATTTACATCACTCTGTAATTCCACTCTGTTGATTAATGAAAATGTGTTCCTTTAATTCATCCAAAATATACCCTTGTTTGTTGTGTAGTTTTTGATGGCCATTTTATGATCTGGCTCATGTATTTCATCTCAGCAGCCATCATGCTGGATTTATTTACCCAGATTTTGCTGCAACAGAAGAAAGACTGAGGAGCTAATGTGTTACAGGTTCTTATTTTTGTATTTTATGGGCTGTTATTTATACAGGTGTATTGATTGTAATCATTCTTTTGTTTGTTTTTGTTTTTTAGGGCTGTAATTAAAAAAGTTTAATGTTAGAGGTATGTCTTGTTTCTCATATAAGGGAATTGAGGGTATTGACATATTCTGGTTTTTGTTAAGTTGGTTATTTAACTGTTCCTGCATTGTTGATAATGATTTTGTTTAAAATTCGATTTTACCATTATTCTACACTGAAAAGCATATGGTACTAACTAGTATGAACATGCCCAGTGTTAACATTAATTACTTATTCACATTTTTGTTAGCAGGTATGTATGATGGGAGTGAACATACACCAAAACTTCTGCCATGTTCACACACAGTGTGTTTACACTGCCTCTCAAGGATTGCAGCCTCTCAGACACGTGACACAGGGTCATTCCGGTGTCCCATCTGTCGTGAGTTGATTACAATCCCGCGTGGAGGAGTGAGTGCACTTCCGCCCTCATTCCTGGTTAATCAGCTGCTGGATCTCATGTCCCGACAGCGGAGGGAAGTCATTCCTAAATGTTCTGTGCACATCAATCAGGTACAGGCTCCTACAGCACATATAAACACTTGAAATAAGATGCATCACAGGGTATGTCTCAGAACGGTACAATATGAAGGTAAAGCTCGTATATTAAAACCACATCATTG
>NW_019771291.1:0-1165 GCF_002891405.2 Cryptotermes secundus | reverse complement strand
GAGGACTGCTGCGGTTCAGTCGTTGTGAGCTGTTGCTGTGAGAAGTTGGCAGCTGAGGCCGCGGATACTTCGGGAATACAGACGAAGAGGAAGGTCCGCCGTTGGAAGCTGCTACCAAGTAACAATAGTGAAGACGTGACTGTCGACACCAGGGTATATGTGCACTAGTGAACTGTGTAGTGTAGTGTAGTGTAGTGTAAGTGTAGTTACACGTTGTATCAAAGAGTCCAATAAATCCAATTACCAACGCAAACCCCTTCTGTAGTCAGTCTCATTACGTAACCATATCATGGCATCTGACCTTATCTTAACAGTGGAATTCTTAAATCCCTCCAATCAGCATTACAAACATTACAGCCTCTCAAAGTTCTGAGACAGAAATACGTTCACACAGCTCAGGACTACAGGAAATAAAATGCTGTTGACATTCTACATACTTTCATTCCACCGTTGTACACGCACTAGGATTCTCAATCTCCATTAGTCGTATCCTGGCAATGGATTTATCACAGCCTTACTGTCACTACGAATCACATATGGAGTCTTCTTCTCACACCATAACTCATTTCTTGCGTTATTCTCTACTGAATTCAATTCCTCTGCTCCAACGCTCACATCGTGGCCGGCTCGCGTCTCGAAACTCGTCTCGACTCGACTACTCACTCTAATCGACTGTCATACTCTGTCGACTCGTACTACTCTGTACTGCTCTGTGCTGCCGAACACTTCTTTATGATCACTTAGCACGGATCCCACGGAAAACACAGCCTCTGTTTTAATGAGGCATGTTTATTGCTCCGTCGCCTAACAATGGATGTCCTTCTGTTACACGCGTAAGCTTCGCAGGAATATGTTCCCAGATCTATTGTTCTTTATGTGTTATAATTAATTGTAAGATTAACATTTTTTTTGGGGGGGGGGAATTCATTACGTTTGAAAACATTGTATTGCTCTCTGGTATTTTCCTGTTCTCGACATGCCTGCCGCATCTCCTGAAGTGCTTCAGGCGTCCTGCTGCTGGATCGAGTTGCAGAGTTTCCACCTTGTTTACGGGGCTCCTGCCTCCGCCTTTATTGGAAGCACTGCTCCAAGTTCTACCACGATCCTTAAAGAAATTGAGAGAAATTCTAAAAATGAGACATAAGTACGGAGGTAGAGAGAGAGA
>NW_019771290.1:0-1164 GCF_002891405.2 Cryptotermes secundus | reverse complement strand
TTCTGACGATGGTGTATAACACACAGAGATATTGGGTTTTCGGAAACCAAATATCTCTGTGAGTACATCTGGTGTTCCCATTATTTTGTTCAAGCCATGTATATAATCAAATTTAAGAAGCTATCTCTGAAATGAAACGTGTGCAGTTTGTGTCGCTGTCAAAACGACCTACAAGCTAAGACTTTAAGAACTGCTGAACAAATGTGCAGCAGCACATATCCCATTTCGCTCACACGGTGGTACTGGAGCAACTAGGATAGCTTGTTCACTTATTATTAAGTAGCTTTTGATATAAATCTGGTACTGGCAATTAAAATGTTCGCCATTCGTTGTATGGTTGAAGGATATGAAAGGAAATATGTCATGAGTTTTATTTTTTCCAGAACATTTCATTCCTCTGACTCGATTGCGAAGCTATATAATGTAGCTCTGTTTAACTTCGCAGTTCTTGCCCTCGTTCCTGGTGCTGTTGTCTTAATAGGACATAATATCATATACAGTAAATCTGTTTCTACCTTCATACCGAATAGCGTTCTCCATTTGTTGCGGATGGAAGAACACGTTCAGAATTCTCACGTTTAAAGCGAGTTTTTGGGTGAAAAGGGAGGTTGGCACTCGAAATCAATCTCTTCTTTTTCCTTGGACATTGCTGGATGCGTATATCACTGTAGGAAATCTACCTTATTCCTCTCCGCGCGAATTCTTGAATTGGACAGTACTTTTGTACTCTTGTAGACCTGTTACATTCTCAATAAAATTTCAGATTTCCGCTTCAGAAATTCCACGACACTTTCAGATTCCTGACATGATTCAGTGGGCTAGCGGAATGTAACACATCTTATCCTCAAGCTCATTGAAACTAAGCCGGATCTCCTGTATGCAGTATAAGGATTGGTTCGGTATGATTCTCCATTCTCCATTACAGTAACCTGGATCACTCATTAATACGTATCTGTGTTATAAGACTTTTCATCAACACGGCTGAAATTGTAAAGCTATAAACTTTATTCTTAGTTGTAATACGGTTCCTTGAAAATGAATTATCGCATACGATACTTGTCGTTTAATCTCTGTATGTTGAGTCTACTACTGATCTGTGGGCGTTAGAGTCCATCTGAGCCTCTGTTTTAGAGTTTCTTAATCATATAGACAGTAGATAGGACT
>NW_019771289.1:0-1156 GCF_002891405.2 Cryptotermes secundus | reverse complement strand
CGCTACCTACACACAGAACAACACAAACACAGAATAAACGCAGACGATACAGACATCCATGTCTTGGGGATTCGAAACCATGATCCCAGCGTTCGAGCTAACGAAGATAGTTCATACCTTAGACCGCGCGGCTAGTGTGGCCGGTATATTTTACATCTACCTCGACTATGAGAGGTACGTCTTCCTCAGCTTTAATCAAGCTGGTAAAAATATGATATAGTGAATGGCACGATGAATATAGACATTGACTCCAAGAGCTAATTACTTGACTTAATGTTTAATTCTTTGATTAGTACAATTAAGACCATAAATACTATGGTTTGTATAGTGACACTATCAATGTGGAGGTAGGGTGTTACACGACACCCTGAGTTGTGAGACAGAAAAGAACTGGTCGTGAGTCCCGTGGGAGTCGGAACCAAGAATTATTGTGCTGGCGATGACCAGCAGCAATTTACTCAACGCGACAAAATGTCGAGTTGAGTAAATTAATGTCAAAATGTGTGCCGTCGGATGATAGAGTGATTAGTGAATAATAAATTGGGAAGATTATGGAAGGAAACGTTTGTGTTCTGATTTGAAGCACTATACCAGAAATTTCCCGGGGAGAGAGGATGTTAGCTGCCCTCTGAGCCAAGATTTGAACCCAGTACCTCCCGAATATTAAGCACAGTGCTCTAAACTTGGCCACGAATTTCGGTGAGACTCGTAAGTCGTGAGAAGTTTATCTACGTGGAAGTTGTAAATGCACAACTTCTACTCCTGCTGTACTGCTGCTGTCATAATTGAACTGTGAACTGACTCATGTCGCTAAGAGAGCGGTCGTGAACTACTTCGAATTTCTATTTACATTCACCTAGGTGGACAGAGGACAGTGCCAATATAAATCATGCGTAATTTATTAAAAATTAATTTTTTGCTATTTTGCATTCCTTATTTGCCGTAACGATCATTGACGACAAATAAAAACATTTTTAATGGAAAAATTACTTCTCTATAAGTATCATACTTATCATACTTTGGACTATAATAATATTCCAAATTCACATTTTGATATATCTGAATTTGTCCTGTCGCGGATGTGAATATTCTGCGTGAATTTTGTGTTGATTTTCATTAGACAAATTATTATTATTATTATTATTATTATTATTGT
>NW_019771288.1:0-1165 GCF_002891405.2 Cryptotermes secundus | reverse complement strand
CTTAGATTCTTCGTGCATACTGTTCTAAATCTTATTCGTAATTGTCGTTAGAGAAAACGAAAATTTTACAAATATCACTGTCCCTGCAGCTGCCTTAGTTGGGGTAGTGGGGATGCCTTTACAAACCGAGGGGACGGATTTTCGACCTTGGGGTAACAGGAATTGTGCAGACTGGAAAAGCTGTCTTTTGTATTTGGGGGAAGATCTCGTCGAACAGACGTCAATTGTTAGGAAGTATTGATCTGGCATATGTGAGGTAGGTCACATATTCGAACCCCGATCTTCCCTAATAACAGAAGCTGTACTCGTCGATTTGTAGCATCTGCTGCCGAAATTTGCAGGGTGTTTAAAAATATGTTCTTAATTCATTTATAGGAAGTACAGAGAATTAATAATAAGAAAATAAACAAAATACCTAACAAAGAAATTTAATATTTGTAAGGTAACAACCGTCAGAACACTGTTTCGGTTTCATATACAAATTCGAATTCCGGGAATGCACTGAATGGAATGCTGAAGAATTTCCAGCGTTTCGGTAAGCACTGTATTGTCTCTGTTAATAAATCGAGACGGTTGGGACGAATAGAACATGTAGAACGCATGTTTCATGGCTAGAACGATGCAGTGAAATGGGCACATCTGCTGATGATCTGTACGGGTAGAAACACGTTGTGAACTGAGCAATAAAACCAGTTATATGTGTAGCAGCAAAATATCTATTTCTATTTCTAATTTTCTCTGTATTCTGGAGGTCCAGATTTCAAATCTCGAACGACCAGCTACCCTAACAAGAATGAATGTCTTTCCTTGATCCCTCCACGTATATTTCAAGATGGTATAACGAAGCCAAGACTTCCGCTAAATGTCCTCTCACTCGACGCTGATCTTGGCAAGTGGAGGGATAGTCAAATGAACAAGAAAATATTATGGGAAGGAGTCATTAGGGATTCAGAGGCATAAATGGACAGATGAAACAATCTTCAGGGTTATATGAATTGATTGTGAAGATCTGAATTGGATTGAACCGGTTTAGATGATATTTCTATGATGATTCTAACAAGATTTTGAATTTCTCTCTTAAAATGAATTGCATTGAAGTGAATTAATTTGTTTACTGGTACAATGATTTATTTAAACTGCCGATCGCAGTGGCCGCGCCGTCTAA
>NW_019771287.1:0-1162 GCF_002891405.2 Cryptotermes secundus | reverse complement strand
AGTAAGTAAGTAATGTTAATATTCAAAGGGAGTTGACTTAGGACAGATAAACTCTGGAATACCAAGTATAAATAAAATCCATCCAGCTATTCTGGCAGTAGCAAGATGCATATAGACTATATGGCATTCCAAAACCACTTTGTCATATTCAGGGGGCTCAAAACATTGAAGCCTGTTGAAGTCCAAAAATGTGTTTTGTCATGATCACAAAAAACTGAACTGATTAGCAGGTTAGACTTTATGTAAGTTGAAAGCATTCCTGGTAAGTCAGATTGTGTCTTGTGTACATCTTGCTGCATGCCGAGACCTCTGTACTGTCTTACTAGAATTTATTAATTTACCGTAGGCATTGGATTTGTACAAATGCAGTTTTATATTTCAGGTAATCCTTGCCTTAGGAGACTTCATGAATGTTCAGTGCCATGCTTGCATTGGTGGCACAAACCTTGGAGAAGATATCAGGAAACTTGATTATGGACAACATGTAGTCTCAGGAACACCTGGAAGAGTTTTTGGTACACCTTGTTTTAGAAGTTCATTAGTTACACTATCCCATACATAGAGTGAAATAATATACATGTGCTACATTTATCCACAGTACATTAACTTCACCAATTCTTACAGTTGGAACTCTGGCATTTTGAACTTATTAAAAGTAGGTCACAGGAAATGCTATGAAAAAAGAATATTAAATAGTATTTGAAGATTTTGTTGTTAATGTTTTATTTGTTAACTGCACTCATGTGATATCAGTAAAAAGAAAAGTCATATACAAATTTCTCATAGATATAATGCAGTTCAGGTGGTACTTTGACAGTTTTGAATGCTTGATGGCACATTCAGTACTTGTAGTTACTATAGGATTCTGACGATGGTGTAGTAAAGTCCAAAAACCCAATATATCAGTACATTCAGTACTTGTTCACTTTTTTGAGGTATAACCCTCTGTAAGAGGAACAAGAAGGTTCATCATTGCTAAAACTTGATGTAGGACCCTATTCTGAGCTGCTTTAATCCAGTTCAGATCAAGTTTACATGATTATCAGTAACTGTTATTATAACATGCATTTTATTATTGTCTTCTCATGATCTCCTACAGAGCTTCTTTTCATGTGTATTCTTTGCTTCTCATTGGACTTGCAACATTTCAAGTATTTTCCCT
>NW_019771286.1:0-1162 GCF_002891405.2 Cryptotermes secundus | reverse complement strand
GGTGGAGGTATTCGACCCCGCCTCCACACGGGGGACTGACATGGCAAATGCATTAACCCCTTATATACTCGTATCAGCGGCCGTTGCTATGCAGTGAACATTCTGTTGTATCGGAAATGTGATACCTTGCACAATTTCGGTAGCGTGTTCGGTTCCACAACGAACCTTCCGTCTCCTGGGAAACGCGTTTGTTGCCCAAGACATTCCCAGATAACGGCTTGTCTGGATTTCGTTGTCGCTGAAATAACACTTTACGGTATTTAGAAAAATCAGTACAGTAATATCCAATTTAGAATACAAGTAACAATACTAATTTGATTCCAGTCGAACTTTTATGGTAAACACTTGTCTTCACTTATGATCCAATTAAATTAACATACGAATTTTAGGTCTTACGACTCAAAACTTGAATTTCGGAACTTGAATAACTTCTTCGGAAAGCTCTAGAAACCAGTGATCTCTGTTCTGGAGTGTCAAACCTAGCTTAACTCTTTCCACAATCTCCCGTTATTAGAGCTCTCCGGTCTGAATTCTCGGAGGTGCTGGAGATCTCGAAATTAATTAAAATATTGTCACGTGTCGCGGGGACTAAGACGCATGTATGGATTCGCAACTGGATATTTTGGATACTTAAAGGTCGTAACTACAAATAATTATAACACTATTACGATTTTACAAACTACAAAGCACTTCACGCTAATCTCTTCAGTCTCTCTTCACTGGTCTTCATGGATCTATATCGCAGGAATTATGACAGTCTCACTAAAACACACCCTCTCAAATTCACTGTACTAGACCACACACAAAGTCTTCAAATCACACGTTAAATTTTCACAGGCTGGCTTTTTGTATTCTTCTTCAACTACGAACTTCCCGTGGATATCTCCTACCGAGAACTGACTCGATACTGAACCGAACGTTTTCTGTAACTTATATAGCCGAGGAATGAAGACGCATAACAGGAAACACATGTCACTTGACCACCGCCCACTGTTGCGTGACGTCACCGCGGACAAAGGAAACACAGCCTCATCTCTTATTGCGTTTATTACCGTGTTCACAGACTTGATGCCTGGCAACTCTTTCATCAAATCCGTTACAATATTATTCTAATTCTTCTGTGGCCAAGTGAACTACCCTTAAGTTAATGTATAGATACTAA
>NW_019771285.1:0-1162 GCF_002891405.2 Cryptotermes secundus | reverse complement strand
TTTCTCTGGGGATCAGGCCTTACTGATGACAGGGACAGAACAAGTTCTGATGTGTGTGCTGGGTTTTGTTTATACAACATTTATTTTTGTAAAAGGCGTCTTTTCTTAAACACTGAAGGGAGTTTGTTATCCTTTGCACTGGAACTTGAACACATGCATCCATGTAATAGATATTAAAAAGATATGTTAATAACTTTTTTATTTTGTTTATGCATATTAAGCTATAATCCACAGTGCTGAATGCCATCAGTATAAAATTACTACAGTGAGGTTATTTTTTGCAAGCACACACTAAAATGTGTGATTCTGTCCCCTAAAGCACAAGTTTGCTTCCTTGTGGGCTCTATCTTGGTAACTCACTATCTCTATTAGCAGTGAAATGGACACTTATACTTGGAAAGGTTGCCATATAAACTATATCCCTGGAACCTACTAAACTTTCAGTATAACAGGTTTTCTTTCTGGAAACAGGAAAGATAAAATAGCCAGATCATAACATCTTGTATCCATTTAGTGCTATCGTTGAGACTGTGCTGAACTGACCTTCACTCCTCATGTACAGATTCATAGTATACTGTTTCACCAAAGGAGTAACTTTACACAACAGATTTCCTGTATCCAGCATGTGTGATGAATAGGGTGCACCAGTTGCAACAGGAAAATTTATATTGAACCCAGTTTTCATCATTTTCAAGTCTTAAAATTTCCATTTCAGAAACAAAACAATCCACATACTCTAACACAATTACAGATCGAACTAGCTTCTGCTGCAGTCATGCATCACTATAATGTAATGTCATCTGCATGAGGGAGGATGATGGGTAGTGCTGCTAGTGATGGCTGGGAGAACTACAGCATGATGGGTGAACATATGCGCATTGCTACTTCGTTTTGGGGTAATTTTTAAAAATGGTATATTTACTATGAAGTTCTTGCCGCTTGAATGAGAATTTTGAATGTCTGGATACTGGATAACCAGTTTACTGTATCCCACATTTCAGCAATATTTACAAAAAATTCTACCTACTTTCATGAAGCTAACTTCTTCCTCTCATGTAATATGTACCAAGACTGCATAAATGGCTCATAAAAATAGCTATAATTTACCAGTTTAATGATTTTAAATGATATTATATTTAAGCATCCTGTTACACTCTATACA
>NW_019771284.1:0-1156 GCF_002891405.2 Cryptotermes secundus | reverse complement strand
TGCATGGGGAAACCCACCCCCTCAATACGGAATACGAATACGGAATAGGGTAGTGAGTTGTAATGTAATTTCCCTGGAGTTCCCACTCTAAAATTCAGATTAGGTTTCATTATACTGGCTTCAAAGTGGTGGAATGGCCTTCACTACAACTGCATGAATTTCACATACCAGCAGAAAATGGCCCTGGGAATTCTGTGTACTCCATTCTGGAGAAAGCTGTCTTCTGCAAATTACTGGGCTATCCACTTACTCATAACCAACAACTTAACTTCCTATTGCAGTGTCTTTCTTCAGTATTCAACAGACACACCACTATTGAAGAAATTCTAACACATCAATTCAGTTCACATTTACAAAACATATTTCCTTAACATCCATCTTAATATTATCTTTCAATGACAGCTTCAGTCTACAATTTTATCACTTTGTCATCTATAAAATAATATTTTAAATGTAATTCGTGTATTTTCATGTCACTAAGTTGTCTTGACCACAAAGGTATGCACTGTTTCAATGCTGTAACATATCAGTTACCTCCAAGGAAAACTATGTGTAGACATCACATAAAGCCATTCTAGGGAAGAGTTCCATTGTGACAAAGTCGCACATTTTTTAAAAATCTGTCATACGTTCCAGGGGCGAGCAGGTCGATGTAAAGGTAATGCTCTAGATTCATATTCAGGAGGCACTCCGTGACACCAGTTATACTGACCAAAGCACTGTGGTTTTCCTCAGTACCTTTATGTCATGACTGTTTCCTCCCAAATCCTTTTCAATTCATCCTACCTTTCAATGATATACAGTAGATAATGACAGTGTTGTAAGCCACCAGCCTTTAGAGCTACAAGTCATACTGCTTGTGATTACTCACTCGGTATGACAGTCATCACTGTTATGTCAGGATAATCACTAATGGTGAATGGGAAGAAATGTTATCATTTGAATATTTGCATGGGACATGAAAAAATATGAAAACCTCTGGACAGAATTTGAACTAAGCAAATCACCACTGTGCTATATCTACTCAGTAAGTTGGAAGATACATCACTGGCTGTTACCGCCTTGGAATGCACGTGTGACTTACTTACTTACTCATGGAGCTGAGCCCTTTTGGAGGAGTCACCAATTCTGCAGCTACTCAAGAATTTCCCAGCAT
>NW_019771283.1:0-1162 GCF_002891405.2 Cryptotermes secundus | reverse complement strand
CCCAGGGTATGATGCTGATACAGTGGATAATGACGTGGCACTGCTCCGGCTGCCAATGGAGGTGCATCCAGACAAGTACCAAGCCTTTGCCTGCTTGCCTCGCCATGAACAAGAGCTGCCCCCTGCTCATCAGATGTGCACTATTTTAGGATGGGGCAAGAAACGAAGCTCTGATGCATTTGGAACAGACATCCTACATGAAGCCATGGTATTCCTCTTTGCATTTCACAGGCCATTGCCATTATCAACTACACATTCCTTATTCATATTTCAGATGGCTGTGAGAAGAATATTTTATTTTGGGGTAATATTTCCAAGTTGGTAGCTAGAATTAGTTTTCTGCTTTCTTCACATCTTAAAATCATCTACAGAATTCTTAGCGTACTAAGAATGTCACTGTACTTATCAGCTGTACTAAAACTCACGTTAAAGGAAGAAGATAGATTGACGATGTTTGGGAACAAATGCTCAGGAGATTACAGGGACCAAAGGAGGGGCAGGAGAATTGAAAGAACTACACAATGAAGAGCTGCACAATTTGTATTCTTCACCAAATATTGTAAGGGTGATCAAATCAAGGGACATGTATTACACTTGGAAGTGCCAAGAAATATAAACATTTCATTCATAAATCTTGAAGAAAAAACCCAATTTAGGCATAGGTGGCAGGATAATATAAAAATTTATCTTGATTAAATATGAAAGTATGAAATGTATGTAATTTATATGGGTCAGGATAGGGACTAGTGACGACCTTTTGTGAAAATGGTAATGAACATTCAGGTTTCAAAGGTGGGGAATGTTTTGACTAGCTAAATGGCTGTTTTCTTCCCATAATGAGCTTCATTGTTACACAGTAAAAAAGATCATGTATTTAACAATATTAATGTTATTTTCCACTGTGTTATATCATCTCATGTAAGTCTCCAACAGTGCTATTCTTTCCAGTTATTCACATCAAAATGCAAAGAATTCTTTCCAGGAATGTGTAGTTCTTCAAACCAAAATATATTCCAAGTCATACTTTCCTAGCTTCTTCAGTATTCTTTTCAGCTTCAAGTTCAGTCAGCAGCTGCATAATCAAACAGTCCCATGTTGTTATGGTTGTTAGGGTGACTTAATAGGTTGCGAAACTATACCAGATTCATATCTCTTGATGTTT
>NW_019771282.1:0-1127 GCF_002891405.2 Cryptotermes secundus | reverse complement strand
GGAAGCCAGCGACTAACCGCTTGAGCTATGGCGCGGCCCTGACTCTGACAGTAACTCAGGGTACACACATAGATCAGATGAGTGAATGATCGGTGAATAATGAATTGCAATGTGTAGGGAAGGAGGAGATCATGGCCTAACTGATGTGCTATCCCGGTATTTGCTTAGAGGGTCTTAGAAAAACGATAAAGAATTCAGGATAGTCGATGACCCTGAAGGTAAAAAGGTAAAGTTGTTCCTTTGGTTAATTGAGCATTATACCATGAAGGGGGAGCGGTTGTTTAGATCCAAGTATTCTTGACCTCGGCATTAGTTGGAGGTGAATGGTCAGCTTCAGGGCCTCGGCAGCTTTACCTCCGGGGAAAGAGCCCCCCAGCATCCATTGGATAGGAGGCTGTGTGGATCACAGAACCGGTCTGGATGACGTGGAGAGGAGAAAAACTTGCCCCCACCAAGACTCGAACTCCTACTCCTTGGCCGTCCAGTTCGTAGCCAGTCCCTATACTGACTGTGCTAACCCGGCTTCCAAAAGGGATTTGAAACAAACACCTCCCGAATACAAATCTAGAGTGCTACCGATAAACAAATATATACGGTGAGTAGAAAAGGTACATTTCAAGGCGCGATCCCATCATCCACCTGGAGGGGCTAAGTAAAACCAAGAGAGCCGTTCCTTTGGTCAAGACCGAAACCAGGGCAGGCTTGGTTGCAGTTTGCTCTCACCCTGATGAGAGGGGGAGCAGACCGTCCTTGACCGCTCTCACTATGCCACCAGGAGCAGCTGGTACAAAATGGCTACATTTTGAGAAGGGGGAGGGGAAGGTAGGCGACAATACAGCCAACTTTAGTAAAATTTATAGTTGTTACGTTCATTTGTTTGGCTCTGAGTTTATTTAAGAACGCTGTGGCAACTGCAGAGGTCACAGGCTATAGCGTGTGGTGACAAGAGCAGGAAGACAATGGTGAAGATCGGAAGTCATTTCTGTTAGGATCGGTTCTGATCCCCAGGGAACATTACGGTGTTATGTTGGTTGGTAACTGCAACTAAACCAACTCCACGGAGCAAGAGTCCTTATTCAGGAGTCTCACTCACTCACTCACTCACTCACTCACTCACTCACTCACTC
>NW_019771281.1:0-1160 GCF_002891405.2 Cryptotermes secundus | reverse complement strand
AGGTTGACCACAGAAATTGGAACACAGACCCTTGCTCCTATTGTACATTCCGTAGATGGAACAGCAGTGCTAGAGATGTTGCAGTATAATCGCTACTCACATCACAACGAAGAACTGGTTCCAGTGATTCCAAAGATTCATACTTTAATCTTTTACTTACCGTCGCGAAGAGTTTGTTGCAGAATTTCTATAGGCCTACTTTATCTAATCAAAAGTATAATTACATTTTTTAGAGCTGTAAGGTAAGAGTTTCAGATTACGCACCGCCTTGGCACAGTAAATTTCCACTTACCACATATGGAACATAAAATTCTGGCTCCAGAACTCACCTGAAAATAAAGGAAAAACTTATCACAAGTCATGATTTTGTAACATTTTAACACGGCAAAGAGGAATCCCGGAATATTTTTAAGTAATGGGAGTCAAAGTAAAGATAGAACTTGAGACGCTAGAACTCGATAAGCTTACACGTTAAGTGAGGGTTTGAAAACTGAAACATACGGCAATGCAATGAATCTTTTCTCCTGGCAGATAAAAAACCAATTCATACCTGATTTTGAGTTCCCGCATTTTACATCATAACTGAACCATATTAAAAGAAGTTCCTGGGATACTGGTATGAGGATACAGTTCCATGATCAGAGTGAGATTTGTACAGTTTTCGAATAGAAGTTACTCCTGTGTTTAATCGATTAAGCACCACGCCATGAAGATGTTTGTGTGTGTGTGTGGGGGGGGGGTTGAAGGTAGAGCTCCACCACCCTTGACCTCGGCACTACATACAGGTCAGTGGTTAGCATTAAGCCTCGACCTCTTTTACCCTCTGGGAAGAATTCATAATATTTAGTCCCATTCCTCCCAAGTTGATTTAATCATTACAATAAGATTAAAATAAACGCCGGCATGATGCTGAGAGGCTGGATAAATTACTGCTGTAAGAGCAGTGATGCGGAGAAGAGAATACCCGCCGAGCATGCGCAGTAATATGACGGCTACTATATAGCCTACCAGTGTCAAAACAAACAAGCAACGATTACTGTACTACATATAAAGTAAGACCCACAGTTCTGGCAGAATTGATGAGGTCTCGTCTCTGAATCGATACAAAAAAACGGAATGATAATTAATTTTAGTGCTTGTTTCTTGGTTAATTTAACGAT
>NW_019771280.1:0-1159 GCF_002891405.2 Cryptotermes secundus | reverse complement strand
TTGCATAATAATGGAAGGGGTGGGGGTATGTGACGTCACTCGCAAGACCGAAGAGTTCACATGACCCCTACTTCCCATTGCACCATCCACATCACAATAAGTTTTTCAGACATAAAGCTAACAAGGAAACTTTAATGACAATGATAATGTGCCCAAGCTTGAAAGACATTCTTTTACCAGTAGCTAAAGAAATTTGGCCAAATATCATAACAAATGAAACTCAGTAAATTACACCAAAAAGAATTGACACTCATTTTTAGACAGAAGCTGTTTCTTTACCAAACACAAGCACAGCACTGTTGAAAGCCTTCAAAGTAGTTTCCAAAGAAAAATTACCTCCATACCTTCCCAAATCCAAAATTACACAGCTGGGTGAACCTTCAGTTTCAAGAAGCAGCGATTCTGTTATGTAATACTGGGGAAACCAACAAGACTACCACAGCCTAACCAAAGTTGCTTTCAAGTACATGTATGCTTTGCCCACATAAATAGCAAGTCTTCTTGTGCCTCAAGAAGAGAACTTCAACCACATATTGAGAGGGTTATGTTTTTAAATAGTGTAATGTGGATGGCCAGAGCGTTGCTGGGTAATGAGCCAGTAAACATATGCAATACACTCTGGCAACAGTGGAACGACGAGGTTATGCAACCCACTTCTAGTCAATGGTTCAGTAAACAGACTTCCATGCAGGCACAATGATGTCACACCGCAGCAGTGGTAACTATCATGTAACTGGCTTTCTATGGAGTCCATGCTGCGACCGTTGCTATGCAATCACTCGGTAAACATGTTCCAACAATAGTAGTTTTCTATGTGGTTGGTGCAAAGGATTTGTAACGAGATTCCAGGAATAACTAAGTAGTAACCCCTGTGGAGGTGTGGTCGAATACCTCCATCATGACTCTGCGAGTTGTAGGAGGTGACAAGAAGGAAAGTCTCAAATCTGAGACAGAAAAATATGGTCATGAGTCCCAAGGGACACAGATCTGAGAAAGCCTACGCTTGCAAGGGCCAGCAGCATATACAAAAGACAAAACGGCCCTCTCATGAGAGAGGGCACCCCACATAAACAAGACCATAACTGTCAAAGAGTAGTAAATATCTGGTCAAGACTTACTGACTGACTGACTAACCGTCAGTCACAATGTGACTTTGACT
>NW_019771279.1:0-1160 GCF_002891405.2 Cryptotermes secundus | reverse complement strand
ATAAAATTTGTATATTACATGATATAGGTCCAGTTAAGAGCTGCAGCTTGATTTTACATGGTTTTGATGTAGTAAACATTCAGATAAGTGCAAGGAATAATATTTTGTGATTCCATGCAGCATGATAACTTTCGTGTGATAGCTTTGTAACATTGGACTTATATCTGCAGTAAATGAACATCAGGGCTAACTACCATGCATACTGGACCTTCACATTACGTGGTGGTACAATTTTAAATTTAACTGTTCCCCTTAGTACGCCAGTGAAATTGTCAGATCTAATTTTGCGTCTAAAAGTTAAGAAAGAATTATTCAACTTTTGTACAAGCAGTTTATGTTTATGATAAGAAAATAAGTAGATTGTTGTTTCAGAGAGAGAAGTACAATGGAGAACGCAATGAGGATGATATGTTGCGTTTCATATTGTCCCGACTTCAAGTAACAGTAGTGAAAGTTGATGACAGGGTGTGGGAACGTGACCGTGGTAGTTCCTCATGGTTGCTTGTGCTGTGTTGGGCAGAGGACAGTGCCTGTCTGGATGCTGATACTAGACTCAAGCTGGCTGCAATATTGGTAATATAATCACAGTGCCAAGCTGTAGTTAAATTAATAACTGTAATTTTGTTTTCAGTAGGATATTAATTTACTTGTATTTATTGAGCTTGATTTGATTGAACTCTGGTGCGCAGGATTTGTATGCAACTGTTAATAGGTGGTCAGAGAACTCTATTGTAGAACCCAAAGGCTTGTCATTGTGTTCACAGGATGAGTTAATTCAATCAAGATCATATCCCCACAACCTGTTTTTGTTTTATCCATTTTAATTAATTCTCTCCATGTACTCCTAGCTTTGCCAAATTGGGTGGTCTAGAGGTGATGCTCTTGGCTTTTATTCAAGAGATCTTGGTTCAAATCTCAGCCAGGACATTAGCTATCCTGATTAAAGTTGTTTTTTTTTCCTCAGTCCCTCTAAGCAATTGCTAGGATCGGACTTTGATTAGGCCATGATCATTTCCTTTTCAAATATTTTCCATTTCATCAGTCATCTGTCATTTGATGCTGTGTAGTCACAATACTGGACAAGATCTCTGAACTGCATCTTTTCACCACTCAGAATTTTCACACACTTATCTGTGATAGTTAAACTATGTATCTGAAGG
>NW_019771278.1:0-1158 GCF_002891405.2 Cryptotermes secundus | reverse complement strand
ATGAAGTTACCGAAAGCGACAGGGTTCCATTATCACTACATTTTTATCGCCCTTCCTTTAAACTGACAAAATACTAGACTCCTTCCATGGCTTAGGCACTTCTTCCGTATTCCAAATAGAACTAATGAGTTTACGGACCTCAGAACGTAATATTTCACCTCCGGCTTGAGTCAGTCTAAATAGATATAATGAGTTTACGGATCTCAGAACGTAATATTCCACCTCCGACCTGAGTCAGTCCTGTAGCAATTTAACCATTCTCAACTTGGAAATATCAATTTCAAACTCAAAAGGCTAGCCTCTGGTACGGCTGAGCTGTATGTATTTTTATCTGCATAATATTATTAACCCCATGTACTTTCAACAGCTGAGAGAAGGAATTATTCCATTTACTCACAGTGTTTTAGGAACACACACATATATAATTATAACTAAACTATAACTTGCTACAAGACATCTATATGCTATATATTTTTATTTATTTAATAACCACATAAGATCCAAAGATCTTGATCCCTAGGTAGACGCTTCAGGAATCGTGGTTTTGGTTTGAATATGGCATATGATGTCTGTCTTGGGCGATCCTACGGGAAAATTGTGCGTGGCAGAAGTGGTTTATTACCCTCAGACATGCCAGTGGACTTCCGAGACTTATGTAAGTTGCGGCACCTAGAAGAGATGAGCATGGTCCCATGGGGTGACACAGGAATATGGGGGAGTGGAGGAAAGTAACGTATGATTCATGTTGAAGCTGCCGGAAGTTGACACAGTCCTTGGTCGATGTCTACCATGCAACGAAGATCTATTTATGTTTGATCACAGTGAATTCATTCCGGGGAAGTTTAAATCCTGCACGCGTCGTAGCTCGATCAGTAAAATTACTGAGAACGCCCTGGGTGAATGGGGATGAATGTTCGGCAAGGATATGGATTTTCCTCTTCGCCACCTTCGTCGGACCGACTCTGGACGCCACCAAGCTGGGTACTTGTTTCTCGAGAGTCAGCGACCGGTGCCTGTCGCTGGCCACTAACCTTACTCAAATCATGAGATTGAAATTGCTACACATCTTTTATCTGTATATAAGTCTTCATAATTTGGTGCTTAACTAAATACAGTGAAGAATATATCTTGAATAATGCTGTCTCCTGGGATGTGGCG
>NW_019771277.1:0-1156 GCF_002891405.2 Cryptotermes secundus | reverse complement strand
GGTCCCCGTATTTATATCCCCCAGGAACAGGGTGGCCCAATTATACCCTCAGGCATTGGGTTCCCTTTTTGCGTCGCCTCCTACGACTTTCAGGGCTATGATGGAGGTATTCAAACCCACCTCCACGAGGGGCGGCGGAGGTAGCTAACTGGTCCTGCTTATAACATCTCAGCACGGACAGCATTATCTGCGGAACCGTTACTTCGCAGTGGTTGTTGTATAGTTGCCTAGAAAAGGGTCTACATGCCATATTATACTACTCTTATTAACACTGTTTAAGACAATGAGGCCTTCTACGGCATACGATTGGATTTACAAATACATATATAGAAGAGGTGTTATCTCTGTTTTCACTCATGACAATCTAACCTGTCAAGAAATTTCAAACAAAAGAAATTCCGTTTTAAAACTACTCTGACGTCAGTCAGTACTTGGATAAGAACCAGAAGTCGGATTAACGCTGTGGGCAAGATAAGATACGTTGCTCTGTTCTCTACAGCCACGTACGAGGCAGTACGCATCCAATGTACTCGTAAATACTAACGCGACAGCGCAGCAATAACGTTCTGGAACCAATCGGCGAGGTGCTCGTTCAAGCCTCGGGCGGGACAACTGCTACCCTGACTGAGGTTTCCGCGGTTTTCGCCAGGCCCTCCAGGCAGATGCCGTGATTATACCTCAGTTAAGACGGCCACTTCCTTCCAGATCCCTTCCAATTCACCATCTACCATTCTACCATCCCACGCTATATGGTCTAGGTACTGACATCGTTTTAAAGAACCAACGACGAATGCAATGTGTTCGACACGGACGTATTGGCGGAACCTACTGCCTCCTGCACGGCCTTGCACTGCCCTCGTCACTTCCTAGAAGGCAATAACCCCCAAGTCTCACATCCAACATTCTATGTAAGAGAACAGAGTTCGATCATCGACCACATCGCCTTCTTCCCAGAAGGCCCTCCATAGGCCCCACCCCTTCAGTTGCTAAATCTTAAAGGAACTGACCCAGATATACATCAGAACATAATATTAAAACCTATTTTGCGGTCTGAACCGTGAATTTCATGTAAGCAATACGTGTATATAAAAATTTAGTTCCTTCCTCAGTTTCCGCTACAAAGCCCAACCGGTTAATGCTGTTTACGGAAATAATC
>NW_019771276.1:0-1157 GCF_002891405.2 Cryptotermes secundus | reverse complement strand
TGTCTTTATTTTTTGTATCCCCTGAAATGTAAATATCACCAAGTTGAATCATTGCATCATTCAAAATATGGTCTCATTTGAGAAGGCTGCTGATGGTATCAGAAACTTTTTATTTTTTTCAAACTTCCACCTTGCCTCTCCTATTATTTTGTGAAATAAAATTTTTGGATCCAAACAGTATTGCGTTCATATGTATATTGAATTATGTTTGGGTTAGGACTGAGAAATGTGCTTCTGCTGTCACCACAAATGAGTTAATGAAGATTACTGACTTGCACATTTTTATCCTTGGTCTAAATACATTAAGCATTTAGAGAAGAGGATGTATCATCATGTGTGTGGTGCAGAAAAAGGTGAAGAATTTCTTTTGGCAGGCTTATTCTAGTTCTGATAATGGAGTGTTTGAGATTCCCATATTAAATACAGTAGATTTTGATTAATTGGGACACATTGGAAGTAGATAAGCCTTCTGTTTCTTGGGTATGAAAAGTACTGACTCTGGTGGAAAGCACAGAAAGATATTTACCCTAGAAACAAATTTGATTTATTTCTGTCTTCAACACACACATGCTTCTTAACAGTCAATGCCGGGGGAACTGCTCAAGTGTACTGTGCTATGCTCTCGTGACTGACACTAGCTGAACAACAAAATCAGGGCAGGTTTCTATCACAGATATAGGACTGCCTTCGCTGTCTTACTAAATGAACTAAAGTTGTATTCCAGCAGTAAATTTCCTGGCATCCTGGTTAATCACTTGTTCACGCTCAGTTATATCATGCCAGTCAGTTTCCTGATCTTCATTTTATTTTCCTGAAATTTGTTCGATAGTTGTTTCCTTACAATCTTCATTTTGATTTTAACAGTGGGGTCTGTTATCAATGCATGAAAACCTGATTTCTTAGCTACTGCATTTCTAGCATGGCTTAATTTTCAGTATCGTCCTTATTCAGCATCTCTGAATCTGACTGTTTAAAATCACGATGAGCAAAGCTGTTCTGAACGATCTTGTTACTTATGTTTGTAAAAGATCAACCGTAGCATTAATCTTAGGTGTTGAAGATGATGTCAGTAGATTTTCTTGTATTTCTTCAAAGCTGTAGTTCACCACCTGTGCGGGATATAAGGTCCTCAAATTCAGTATCATTCCCTTGTCCAT
>NW_019771275.1:0-1156 GCF_002891405.2 Cryptotermes secundus | reverse complement strand
TAGCATAATCGGTATAGCGACTGGTTACGGGCTGGACGACCGAGGAGTCTAAGTTCGAGTCCCTGTAGTGTCAAGAATTTTCTCTTCTCCATGTCGTCCACCCAACCTCCTACACAATTGGTACCGTGGGCTCCTTCCCCGGGGGTAAAGCGGCCGGGGTGTGAAGATGACTACTCACCTACAATTAACGTCAAGGACAAGAAAATGTGGACCTATCCATCCGCTCTCCCATGTGCCTTCATGGCGTAGAACTTAATTAGTTAAGCACAGGGACAAATTTACCTTACCTTTACAACTCAGATCTGTTTCGCTGACATTAGATGGAAACGCTATTCACAACAAAGGTATTGCGCTCTTGGAGAAGCCAAGTGAAAACCTTGTGCAAATACTTTTTATACTGCCAAACACATACCGATCGCAGCTCCTGGATGTTTCGGTTATATCACCCTTAGGCATATTTTATCATCGAGAAAATGCGGTATGTTTCTGACAGAATATGGAGAAACTTGTGGCAATTCGTCACGTTGCCCAATTACATGGCAAGGTCTGTTGAACAACAGCCACTTAAAATAACACAGAGTTTGAACTTAAGAACATTGGCATCTGCCCTTTTGACAGAAACCTTTCCCGGAAGAACTTACTGCTGCAGAGACAACATATCGACCATAGATCTCGAACTATGACCGAGCCGGCCATAGTGGGCTATAAAGTGACTTTCATGGCAACAAGACATATATTCCTGGTCCTAGTGTCGGTAAGTTTGAACTTCCTGCTTCAGAGAGCAGACATGACAAAAGAAAAAAGTGAACAAGCATATGCGAGAACCGGGAGTTATCAATTCCGGCTGGCACAGAAAAGGAATAAGATCAATTTATGTGATTCCAAGAGATGTAATATTCATTCCGAAGGTTGACAATTCACTGACGAGAAAGGAGGCAAAAGGGGCAAAACTTATCTCCTCACGTCAAGCTCATATTTAGAGTTAAAAAGTAGTCAAACTTTGAATTCAAATCGACTTATTTTTCTGAAGAGGGAACCTTTTGGAAAATGTGTAAGAAAAGCAATGAAAAAATTAAAGAATGCCTCTCCAAACAAGGACGCAAAAAATGAAGAAACAGCGACATGTTCATTAAGTGATACACCATTTTTGAAATCA
>NW_019771274.1:0-1156 GCF_002891405.2 Cryptotermes secundus | reverse complement strand
GGGATATCGAGTTACAGGCCATGACGCAGGCGATGGATGGCGGGCAGGCCAGCTTTTATCTAAACATTGCTTAGCTCCCAAACCGACGCTCCAGCTAATGAAGAGCTTTGTGCACACAATCGCGGTTGCACCACTGCACGTTAGAATCTAACACAGTTGTCTTAACCTAGGCTCGCACAATTACACGAGTCAGTACAACCGAGATTCCGTTCCCAATCGGGATATTCATTCTCCTCTTTATCTCCGATTATTCTGCTCAGCGGTGCTGAGACAGAAGCGTGAATCTGTCCACTCAGCTCAATATACTCGCACCATCATGTAGTACTCCCACATATATCTTAATGACATGGTGCTTATGCACGTAGATATTGAAGAATACTATATTGTGGGACGTTACACCGTGTTTTCTGGTAAAATCTTACCTTATTTTCTCAGCAACGCGCCGCTTCCATCTTCAGAATAGTTTTCGCTCTTCTACCTTCGCCATAGGGGCAGAAACTTGTCCTGGAACGTAGGTAAAGTTTTATTATTACAAGGTGTCACCAGAAGACAAATACAAATATCTTCATCGCCGTGAGAACGTCCAATTATGCGGAGAGATGTCACCAGGCTGGATTACACGCTTATGTTTCCGTGTTGTTTAAAAGGGAATTCCCTACGCGTTGTCACCTGATACTAGAGCAGCTGTGTCTCTCGCCCCGCCACAGGGGCGCCACTGGGCGGCAGCCTGGCATATGAAGAAAAGCAGCGGAGTAGATCTCCACAGCAAGTTACTGCTGTCTGTCTAAACCATGTCTGAGGATGCTTCATACCTTGAGTAGGTAACCTTGCAGAAGGAAAGTGGGATCTAAGGACGGTGGCTTTGGTTTCCGTACTCTGCTTAGAACAGAACAGAGCAATTTTCTAATAACGTCATAAAAGGATATGTCACTATCCGGTGATAAGTGCCCTCAGAAATAATTTAGACAGACGACATGAAGGTAGGAAATGTGGAGAAACCAGAAATAGACAAAGAATTTTCTTCTAAAGTAAATGCTACATTTTAGATATGACACAGTCAAAGGAAAGAAAATCTTTTCACCTGCACATATTTTTATTTTTATGAACGTACCCTTAACCGCCATCAGGCAATTAAAATAGTTCACAAAATTCAAAC
>NW_019771273.1:0-1155 GCF_002891405.2 Cryptotermes secundus | reverse complement strand
GGAGTTTGTATCATTTATCAAGAAATATACTCCTTCTAGATCAGGAAAGTGTTCTAACAAGTCTATTAATGCTCTCTTTGAAAAAGGTGAAAGCTGACTTGAAAAATGTAGTACTAACAAGATCTATCCTTGTTTCTTAATGTGTGGTGCAAATATAATGTTCATCCAACTTATAATTATTGAGCAAAAGCTGGAGAAGTGTTTTGGAGAAGTAAACAAGTTCAGTGGGGGACACACAGTAGCATAATTGGTTGAGGCATGGTTCTACAAGCTGGAAGGTTGTGGGTTGGATTCTTGATGAGGTCACTGGATTTCTCAATTCACCTAATCCTTCCAGCCACACTATGGCCCTCGGTTCGGCTCAGCCTCTAACAGAAATGGGTACGAGGAATCTTCCTGCAGGAGAAAGGGCCGCCAACACGTAAGGCTGACAACCTCACCACCACCCATGAGCCAATTGTCTAGAAAATATCGGAGCCATGACATCTCACAACCATGTGGGCCTCCACGCCCTGTTACTAGGATAGCTTTTCTTTCTTTTTAAACAAGTTCAGTGAGTGGATAGATCATTCAGCAGGCAGTCTTTAGGTCCCTACCACTTCTACCAATTCATGGATCTAACAGACCTGACTCATTTACTAGTTCCCATTTGGTCAGCTTGTCCTCCATTATTCACATACTGATATTCATAACTTTCCAATTAGTCAATAGGTCTTTTATAGTTCAAATACAAGTCTTATTCACCAGTTCCCAGTCAGTCAATAGAGCCTCATGTTCACATATCAATCTCATTCCCAACTTCCAATTACCCAGTGGGTCTTCAATTGTTCACATACTGATCTTGTTCACTAGTTTCCTGTCAATTAATAGGTCCCATATTGCTCAGATACCAGTCTTATTCACCAGTTCCCAGTTAATGGGCTCTCTATAACTTATATACTGGTCTTGCTAATCAGTTTCCAGTCAGTCAACAGGTTCTTTTGTTCACACTTAAGTCTCATTTGCCAGGTCCCAGTTAGCTAGCAGATCCAATATTATTCATATTCCAGTCTCATTCCCAGTTCCTAATTAGCCAGTGGGTCCTTTATTATTCACATACCAATCTCATTTACCTGTTCCTAGTCAGCCAATGGGTGCCATATTGTTCACATACAG
>NW_019771272.1:0-1137 GCF_002891405.2 Cryptotermes secundus | reverse complement strand
GGGGGGGGGGCAGAAAGATGAGATTATGGCTCCCATGGAGTATGTCGTCTGTTTCGCGTTTCTTTGACGCAAAGAAGAGTTCATAACAGCAACCGCATGTTGCCGTATATGGGTACAAGAGCTTGATGTAGCTCATAAAACAAATATGTATGTATTAATGATTTCATTTGCTCATACAATAATCGAATTCTACACCTTATCGTTTTTCCCGATCTTTTTGTAAAAACTCTGCGACAGACTGAAGATGGCATTGTATGCTGATTAAGAAGAGTGCTGATAATGACCAAGGAAGCGTGCTGTAGCGTAGGGAACAAAATTACAGTAGTGACAATGAAAACAGAATAGAAAGCAAACCTGTATAAAACACGACGGTATTTATAAATGGTTGTGCTGTGTTTTCATTTTTAATGCATGAATACTTCCTTTTGTTTCTTTATCGAGTCGCCCATTTTCAGCACATTAAAGTGAAGAGTTCTGAAGTTTATTCGCGAAGGTGAATTTTATGGCACATAAACATGGAAATCACGGTGAATGTTCAAATTGCAGTCCATTTAGAGTCACTTGGAAGTGTCTCTCACACCAGGACAATGGTCTCCTCATTTCTGCGATGTATGTTCATTGCTCCACATTTTACATTAAGGAGTATGAAATGTAATGCGCCTAGAGAGGAAAAGAAGTTTACTCTGAAACACCGCAGTAGGCCATCTGCTAGGTTAAATGTGTGTAGCAAATGATTAAGTGTTGTTCCGGTAACTGATTGAAGAAAAAATGTAGTACATGTGCAGTGTGGTAAGTCTTCTACGTTTTCAGGTCGGAATTCGTTAGATAAAACAGAAGCGTGGCTTTGTCACTTCCCAGACAAGAAGCAAAATTATTAATTATTACACTGTCATTCGTGTATACCGACTTCGTGTGAATGTGAATTTTACACATTGTTTGTGCAAAGTTGATATGTGCTATCAGTAGGTATGCGAATCTGTTAATATTTTTATCGACTGATCAGCAAAATACAGTAATTAAACACATGACAGAAATTTCACACCAACTGCGGTTGTACGATCGTAGATCCAACCCTCGGTTCTCTGTTTGTATCCACTCGGTAGCGTAGTTGGTTGAGGCACTATGCTACAAGCCGGA
>NW_019771271.1:0-1155 GCF_002891405.2 Cryptotermes secundus | reverse complement strand
AGCCACTACTTACACAGAATAAAGAGACACACATCATGGCTGAAGTGTGATTCAAACCCAAGACCCCAGTGTTCAAGCAGGCAAAAGACTGTGGTAAATATTTATTAGAGCAAAATGTGTTTCAAACAGAAGTTTTAGAGTAGTGTGAAACATGACATGACCAATATGCTTCAGCTGTAAATCATATGGTATTAAAGTAATTAAACAAAAGATAGTGAGCATGCCATAATCGCTATGCTGTGCCAACACTGCCTAACTTGTTTTCACCTCTTTCAGACTGCCTGTATGCTGGCCCTATATCTTACTTACTGTACTCACTACTTCACGGAAGAAGCTAATCCACTGCCCCCTGATGAACTTCTGCAGAATAGAAAGTCCACGGTCTGTTTTGTGGGAGGCCTGATTTTACGACACATTGCACAGCTTGTGTGTAATGGACATGCGATCACCAAGCTGGACAAAACATTTCCTGAAAATGAGAATCGAGAAGTTCTGACAGAGCGTCAAGTTCGGATTGCAACTGCCATCTATCCATCAGCAAGCATGATGAATCACTCTTGTGACCCTAATATTATCAACAGGTGAGAATCGATGCCGTTAGCCTGATAAGCTTCATTAACCCATTCACTCCGAATGCCATTACCTGGCAGACTGAAGTTTACCATGTGTCAATGCTGATTCCAACCCACCAATAACAGGCTGTTGCTACTGTATATTTAAATGACATTTTCTCCTGCAGATATCATTAAGATGCAGAGAAGGTTTATGTATAGCTTCTCGAAGCATGGGGGACTCAACTCACAGCAGCATGTCAGTTTTTTCATGTTTTCTTCTGTTTCAGTTTTGAATGTGGTAAGTTCAAAATTCAGTTTTTATAGAAAAACTGCTGGATAAGCAGGTAAAATCCTACTATGGGATGGCAGTAAACCATAATTAGATAAATAAAACAGATGAATATGATGAGTACCATGTAGTTTGGTAGATATGTACTGGCACTTTGGAGGAACTTCCTGCCTTCTTCAGGGTACAATACTCCATACATAAGTATAGTGCAAATGCCATATGATGCTCCTCGATTTAAGGTTTCCCTTCATTTAGTGTTCAATTTCAGTGACCTCAGTCCACTACTCTTGATGTTAAATTAACACCATTCAA
>NW_019771270.1:0-1155 GCF_002891405.2 Cryptotermes secundus | reverse complement strand
TCCTTCCTCCGACGGGGAACTGATTCTCAATTAAGAAGACAATCTGTTCTTAGTGTTCAGAGAAATAACCGCTCTTTCTACTAAGATCTACATGAAACCCATAAATGCATTGCGTGCACAAGTGTCTAGTGTTATAGAGGGTAGTAAGTAGAGTAACATCCGAATTTTAAAGGGGGTAATATATATGTGAGAATTAATTTATTTCTAAGGGAAAGACGGAAATTTGGGGTATTATTCTTCGACCCTGAAGATGGAGACGGCATGGTCCTCCGAAAAATCGGTTGCCTTTTTACGATCTACATAGCGTCGTATCCCAGAAGTTATAACGCTTCATAACTACTGCTGTGAGAACCTCAAATCCTAACTAGCGCTTCAGTTCGTCACACGTCAGGCAGTTAATTTATGTGCAGTGTAAGTAAATTTAAGTCATGTATAACTAAATTCGTAATGTAACTGCCCAAAAACGGATTCATTGAAACAATAGGTACATACTGATTAGTACAAAATCATATAGCTACAACAGGCCACTGAGCATCGTGGTGAAGGGGCAAGCGCTCGCAGTTCGTATTTTAGAGGTCCTGATTTCAAATATCGGCCCCAAAACATGTTATTTTGACCAAGGTCTTCCTTGATTCTTTTTAGTCACTCCTGGAAATTTGTGCTATAATACTGTCGCGTGTTTCCTAGGCAACGCGGCAAGAAAATTTAGATGAGTTTCGGATTTGGCGAATATTTATTGGACCATCACTCACGGGTGCCTATGAATTGCTAGCCGTTGACGAGTGATGGGCATATTATCGCCCGACCTTTCTGACGGCAAGTCACAGCTCTTCAAATTTGGCGATGACTGCCTTATTCCTCAGCTTTGCAGTTCGATTGTACATATTTGGCGATGCCTGTGGTAACCAGTGGAGGGTAATTCAAGCTTGTGAATTGAGGTGATAAATATTGGTTGAATTGTTATGTTGTATATTGGCAACATTGACTCAAGGCGAGTTCTTTGGATGGTTTAATGACTGGTTTGTAGTAGTGGCTTGTAGCCGCTTGTTTGTATACTGTAATGCTATATTTGCTATTGATCAACACCACCATCATACATCTGTATAAGAAGCACTCTGGGAGTCTTCCCAAATGTTGTGTAATAATATTATTGTT
>NW_019771269.1:0-1153 GCF_002891405.2 Cryptotermes secundus | reverse complement strand
TGTTAGAGGCTGAGTCGTGGTACGGCTGGAAGGACTAGGTAAATTGAAAAAAAAAATCCACCTCCTCAGGACTCCAACCCGCGACCTTGCAGCTTGTAGCATAGTGACTCAACCAATTACTCTACCGCGTGGCCCGGTAAGGAGTCATGAATCTGAAAATCTCACCTGCATCTAGTGTCAATATTAAGAATGGCGGTGCCCTACCTCCACTCCCCCACACGTCTTCATAGCACAATGCTTAATTAATTGAGCAGAAGGATAACTTCACCGGCGCTTAGCGACGAATGAAGTTGGCATGAAAACTAATTTTGAAAGAATAGGGTTCAAGTGGTTTTGAATAAGGTAAGGGAGTCTAATGTTGGCCTCTTGCGAGCACAATGATGAATCTTTAGGTCCCACAAGAAGGGACTTTACTGACTATCAGCGTATCAAATTCGAGTTTCGGCCTTCCAAGTAACATACAGCACCGTAAACTTAGTATGTCTGAAGACAGGTAACTTCTCACGGTCGCGGAAATATTCTAATGATCACATACAACAAACACAGCAGGATAAATAAGTTGAAAAAAAAACAGCTGTAGTTTGGACTACTTTATAATTGGGAGATTCCATGAGTTGTATCTTCTTGTTAGTTAAGAATTTTAAGTGCTATAAATACTTTTCATGAAACCAAGAGGAGAGCACACAGAAAAAAGGCAATCCAGTAAAATGTGAAAGGTAAAATAATTATAATGTGCCGATCTGATGAGGGGTCTCATGCACAAGTAGCCCATTCAGGAGCTGCGTATCAGGGAAGAGTGGCAACGTCATTTCTACTTTTATCTAAACGCATTATGCAGGAGTGAATGTATGTACTCCCGTTACAGACGCATCTCCCTCCTGAAGTTGCTGCGTATCTCCAAAGCAGTGACGGCCTTTCAGAGCACACACTTGTAGGTTCAACTATCGCACTTCGCGGATCACAATCATCCTTCAGGAGTCACTCAGGCACTGAGTAAATTTGCTTCCTAATAAAACGAAACCAGTTCGAGAAGAGATTTTGGAAGAATTTTGAGAATTGGGATAATAAGAAGAATGTTCACTGCTTGACCAATTTTTCCAATGCAATAATATATTCTTAACATAAGCCACTTTTCCATAATGCGTTGAAGTGC
>NW_019771268.1:0-1153 GCF_002891405.2 Cryptotermes secundus | reverse complement strand
AACAGCCCATGTTGGTCTTGGGATAAAATCCAGGACATTCATTGAGAGGGGTCTGGGTTTGATCCTAGGTTGCATCTGTTTGCAGATTTATCTGCTCAGAGATGGCAGACTTTAGCTCTGCCAGTGATAAAGTTTTGGTAGTGTGAAGAATATGAAGACCTGCTGCTGTTCAGAGCTCATGTCAAGCTGTGGGTCCCTGCTGACCTCCATCACTTTTATGATTACTCTGTCAGAATCCTCCATATTGGTGGCCTCACCTCAGAAATGGTTTCTGTGGTCTTGTGCAGTGAAACAGAATCTAGAGGGGTAAACATTGGAGGCATGCATGTCTCACTGAGTCACAGTTCCTTCCTGTTTCAAACAAACCTGCTGGCATGAAATGTTTAAAATTCCCTCCCTTTCTCTTTGATGCCAATGACACACAGAAGCATTTATTTTTACACCGTTAATAAATATGTTTAGATATTCTAGAAATAATAGTCATCACCAGTAAATTATTGTTTGTGCTGTACGTTGTGAGGCAGGTAGGTTGCTGATTGTCAGAAAACACACCACTGTTTTACTGGTCTCTTAGGAACCACCGAGTTGGGGGTAACCTTTCTGATCAACTGATGTTGAAACATCATGATAAGAGAACACCTTCAGGTGTTTTACATGACTTGTGATAAGTCTTGTAGCACATGGTGCTCATTCCTGTACATTTCTACACGTGTGTAGCATTGTAACAGACAGATAGTGAGATGATGCCATGGCACCAACATTGTGGCAGATCTGCTCACTGCCTTGTGGGTGATACACCAATATTTTTTCTTGCTGACATATCTCTCTTGATCCCAGGTGGAGGTTATCATGTTACATGAATAAAAGCTTACTTTTACTTTAGACTGTCAGCTTATGTGTGGTCATGTCTAAAGCAGTATAGATCTTATGGAAGTACAAGAAAATACTTTTCATTTAAGCACTGCACACTTTTGTATGTAGAAAGGCAGTCATGATATGATATTAAGTATATTTCACCTCAGTAAAAATGTATATGAAGCTGATAATTATAGGTTTCCTCAGTAACTGACAGTTTTGGTATTAAGCAGACTTGTTTTGTTTGCTGTGGATTAGATTGAACTGGCTGAGGATAGTGTTATGGTTCATCACTTAA
>NW_019771267.1:0-1153 GCF_002891405.2 Cryptotermes secundus | reverse complement strand
TCACTAGTCTTTACTTGGTGACAGCTCTCAACAATGGCTATTCCTGAGCAGTAGTTAAACTAGACGTTTCCTGGTAATGAATCTTAGCGATTGAGATTCTTCAGCTTCTGTTACCCATTGGTTAACACTCCTGAACTACTCTGCAATCTCTCTCTGAACTGAATTCAGTTGGTCAAGTTGTATAATTTCGGAGTGGACCCACAGAGAACGCTGCTTGCAACGCCTCTTCAAGCGTTTCGTGACATAACCGCTTACGTGCTTACCCAGTCACTCCATAGCAACAGTTGTACATGTCACGTATCATGACACCTCCACTCTTGTTGCGTGTGGTCATTACCTAGCAACGGCTGTTTCTCAGCCTCAACAGTTCTTGCTTTGAGCAAATACACCACAATCTATATTGGGACCATCGACACAGCAGTTATAATTAAGAGGATATGGTTCAATAAATAAGTGATTACGACATGTATTTCAGTATACCAATGAATTTCTTAAATGACTCGCACTACATGTTTCAGTCTTACGGCCATTGTCGGGCATGTATAAATAAATTTACCAACGTTCATTGCTGACCTGTGTGGTGCAGTGGATCCATTGCCACATGTCATTGAAATTTTTTGTAAAATTTAAAAAGCTACAAAAATTTGTTTAAAGTTTTGGTAAAATGTGACGGAGTGTGGGTCTAGATGTTTGTGTGTGAGTGGGAGGGAGGTGTTAGAATGTGTGTGTCTGGTTGAGTGTGTGCCCTAAGAATTCATGCTGCAAACACGCACCCAGTTGATGCGATGTTGAGCTCTCTTTTGGTACAGTTTGTCTCGAAGAATTAAGAATAGAGTTGTGAGATGATGTGATATGTGAATTTGTAATTTGTATGTTACTAGGTTATTTGTCAGTATTTTATAGGTGTGTTTGGTGGCAATATCGAAATCTGTTATTTATTGAACTGTAACCTGCTAATTAATTGTTGTGTTGATGGTTCCAATAAACATATTGATTATATGTAACACAACAGGGCGATAAACACGAAAATTAACGTACTGTAAGTTGTTCCCATAGCCTCTTGTTTGATTATGGGAGACTTGTGGAGATAAGTGTGAATCTCTTAGTTATTCTATAAGAAATAATGTACAGTCAACTCTCGATTATCCGGGCT
>NW_019771266.1:0-1153 GCF_002891405.2 Cryptotermes secundus | reverse complement strand
TAGACTACGGAGGCCGCTTGCCCACCATATAATAAGTCATCTATTTAATATCTAATTTAATTGTGTCTTCCCAGGTACACGTAGGCACTCAAAGTACCTTTTGATTTAAGGTTGTAGACTAAGTACACTTAGATGTTCAAAATGTCTTTTGGTTTAAAGTTTTAGAATAAAATATACCCTTTACTCTATTATGCGCCACTTTCCAAGCTCATGTAATTCTGCTTCGACCTGCGCAAACCGAACTGCAAAAATAATTTCTACGTGCACTAGGCAACTAAGTACTCGAATTTCTGTAAAACTAGATTTCTATGCCTTTTTTTTCCAAAAGGAAAATGATCACTTTGAAGATTTAGGCGTAGATAGGAAGTTTAGGTGTTATGAGCAGCGCACGAGTTACATCAGCCCTCAAAGAGCGTGTCTCATATTTTGAAATCAGAAACCTGCTAGAAGTAACATTCTTGACTTGTGGTCTGGAGGGTCTCAATTCGAATTTCGGTTGAGGCACCGACTATCCTTAATGCATTTTTTCGTGGTTCTTCTCAGCTCCTCTAGGCAAATTTTGGAATGTTAAGTCGATTAGGTCCCGACTACTTTCTTCCATATACTCTCCGGTTCATCTACCGTCTGCCATCTAACGCTATGTGCTGAAAGCGCGGTTAGTAACTCGCAGAAAGTAGCATTTAGTAACGAGTGAGCAATTAAACACGACTGCAATTCTATTTTGTTATAGCTCTTAGAGTCTTTCGTTGGGCTTTGGCCGCTAGTTCAATTTCTTAATCTAAACACAGTCGGTAGATCTCCTTGGAGGGGGGATCAGCCATCGCAAGGCCTATACCTACACACATAACAATACAAACACAGAATAAATCCACACAGATATCCATGCCTCGAGTGGAATTCGAACCCACAAACCCAGTGTTCGAGCGAACGAAGACAGTTCATGCCTTAGAGGGTGCGGCCACTGGGGTCGGCGCTGCTGATATTCGTTCGCACAAAATTCATGTTGCTGCAGGCGTAACATGTGTTATTTCGAAAGAAGTACAGAAATGGCAGAGCCAGCAAAGTGATACAGTTTACGGAATGTGTTTAGATCTAGCATTGTATACATTATATATATATATTCACCCTCTTTATTACATTCCGCTTCGTGGTG
>NW_019771265.1:0-1153 GCF_002891405.2 Cryptotermes secundus | reverse complement strand
AGGCAGCAAAATCAGCTCGCTTCGCTTATTTTTAGACTCGGAAGATGGAGGCGACTTTTTCCTCAGAAACTGCGGTTGACTTCCAACAGACTACACAGCGTTATATCCCAGAAGATGGATGTTTTCTAAGTTATCGTTGTTTTCCTCAGCCTTTCCAAGCAACTGCCAAGGGGTTCACTGTTGAAACCTTCGTCAAGTCTACTTTCTATTCATTCAACGTTCGCGTGATTATCCAACAGAATTCAGCTTGAATGAACAGCACTCCTGCTCTCTGTCTCGTATCTGGCAGGTAGCGAGTTCTGGGCCGGAGACTGGCTATCCTCATTGGCGTACTTACTTTTCTTCTTCAGATTCTTCAAGTAAATGCCGGGATGGTACCTTGAATTGGGCCACGACCGCTTCCCTCCGTAACCTTTGCAATTCTGCCCACCATTCCACAGCATGTCTCAGCTACCGAGAATATTGTTAACTTGACCATAATAATCGAAGAAATATTCAGAACGAAGTATCACATGATTTTGATATAGACCATGAATTTCTTTTGAACCTAAGGCTGTGCCATAGCTTAGGTGGTTAGTCGCCGGCTTTCCACCGCGATGACCAAGATTTGATCGGAGTTGAGTTTATGTCGTGGACAAAGTAACACTGGGGCAGTTTATCACCGAGTACTTCGTTTTCCCCTGCCACTTCTTGTTCAAATAAATGCTTCATGCTCAACTATCATCTGGGACTGGCAAAATAGGCCAATTAGTGGCAGGCGTACCAAGTGGACTAAGTCTCAACCCCACTACACGAAAGTTACTTTAAGTACCTTCGAGCATAATCCTGAATGCTTACCATGAAATAAAAAATTATATTAATAAAATTCCGATTTATTCTGTGTGTTCGTGTGCCGGAAAAGTCACGTTTCCGTAAACCGCTAATTATTATTGTCTACTGAGCTGTATTGTTTTTAAATGGGGCAGGGGAGTTGGCTCCTGAAGGGGGTTGGGGGTTGTAACAGCAAACAGAATTATTAATTGGCGACGTCGAAAACCGCGAACAACCGCGCACTTGTCGGAATTCGAACCCGCAGTGATGTCACCGTAACAGCCACACTTTAGTTAATTTGTTTGCTGCTATCGGTACGTAAATATCCCAGTGTGGAACAAAC
>NW_019771264.1:0-1152 GCF_002891405.2 Cryptotermes secundus | reverse complement strand
TCACTTCTCTTATAAGCACTCTGCACAGACACCACGGAAAACACATTCCGTGTTGTTGATGACGTCACCGAATTGCATAGCACCGCCGGATAGGCGGAAATGTGTTTACCGAACCGTTGCCTAGAAACAGATTCCATGACCACGTTGTTATATTGTTGGTTCGTGTATTACTCCGAATTAGTTGTTTCTGTGGCTCAACCGTTCAACCGTTGCATGGGGCAAATACGCTAAAATGTTCTTGCATTAAAATATACGAAAATTAATTCCTCATCTAGCTATAATTACTATTGTTGAAGTAGATTGTCCTAAAGAGAATGACAACACTTCTCGTGTTACGTAGGTTGTAATGAACGCGTTGAAGAATCAGTTTAATAACTTCTGAATGTACGTATTTTAAAATTCTGTGTAGTTTTTACTGTAACTGAATACTCCATGTAGACAAAACGATTTGGTTTTAAACTGCAAAACCTGAAAGATTTAACCCAAATATGGGTGTGATTTATCCCTGGCACTCTACTGGCTCCGGAGCAAGCAATGCAGACAGCTGTTTTCTCACTTAAACTTTATGAAAGCAATGACCAGCTCCCATTTCCAGGCTATGATGGCCGAAAGGCATATCTCAATTTATAACCAAAACTAATGGGACATGATTCGGCTAACCTTCAAATACTTATCGGTTATGATTAAAGCGAAAAACGCCATCCGTTAAGGGAAATATGTGAAGTTTAGAAAGTGGCTTGTTTTATTTGGTGTTCGTGAGAACCTGTTAGATGATTCGATGTGCTTCATTTAGCAGCTGATCTGCGACCAAGGATCTTACTTCGCTCATCTTCAAATACATCTTTTCTCCAATACACCGATGATTTGGAAATCAACTGTAACTTATTGAATATTAATTAATACAATTTCTTTGTCTCTGGGTACTTCTCGACCAAACTGTCTACAATGAATAGAAATTTACCTGATTCGAATTAAAGAGTTTGGTGGTATTTGATGTTGCCTCGGACAAGGAGATGTAAGAGATATTCTTTTGGTCATAAACAAACTTCCCTTTGGTCATATGAGAACAACTTTCCAGTATATAAAACGTAATATATAATCTTAATAATATGCAACTCTTAGAAAATGAAATTAGTTTTACACTTCAGCGTC
>NW_019771263.1:0-1152 GCF_002891405.2 Cryptotermes secundus | reverse complement strand
TAAGTGCCAATAAATCCAGTCATCCAATCCGAAACTCATATAATTCACCACGAAACACCGACATGTGATGTTATTTTAGAAATAAAAAGAAAGTCTATGGATATAATAAAAATTCAAGGAATTCTACTAAAGAAAGGGAGAAGTGGCTTACGTCTTTTAGCATCGGAAAGACACAATGGACTGAGTAGCAAAGCTCTGTTCCTTCCTTCTATGCACAAGACTCAGCTTCCGCGACTATGTTGTTAACTTGTTAACTTATTTTAATCGATGGGATTGTAATATCGAAGGCGAATTTAACTCTATATAACCATCACAGGTACAAAACAACACATGTATCCGTCCTCACTGTGAAATGTTTTGCGACAAGCCAGTTACAGAATGCGTTAGGATATTAGAGTTCTTGCAAGCAAGAGCAATTTCAATGCCTCACAGCAACCGCACTTCACGAACTTTAGATGTTCATAGTACAGAACTGTTGAAGCGTCCACCAAAACTTGTATTCTAACAAGTTACATGACTCTACTTGTCAAAGGGGGGTGGGGATACAAATTAAACGGACAACACCACAGAAGACTCTAACTTTACAAACAATTCACTTATATTGCACAACATCCATATAGCTGATAGTCAAATGATTTATCAAATTTCTTTGACACAAACAAGAAGGTCTGAGAGGCAACTTTTCATGAAACTGGAGTTCAAAGCAATCCCCATCATTTCAGAATTCATAAGAACTGCTTTCTTAAAACATCTATCATTCTACATTTGCTCTACACCGAAGTAAGGCTCGCAGTGGTTTTTTTCGTCTTCCTTAGATAGCAGTTACTTGCAAGTGGTAAATTCCAGTAATGGACCTTACATCCTACAAACTGTACCATAAAATTCTCAGCCACAAATCAATATCAATCACAGTCCTGAAAAAAATGGACAATACGCGGTCGCGTAATCAACGGACCTTAAAATTCAGCTCCATAGAACAAATGACCTTGAATTTCGTCCTGCATAAAGGATACCACGGCCTAAAGTTCTTCCTGAGCCCCCCCAAATACACTCAGGAATGTACCAGCGAATGGACGAGGAACGAGAAGTTCTATCTGCAAACGGGCCTCACAGATTCCTCCAATTTCACAACAAACTAACAGAAGGGCCGAG
>NW_019771262.1:0-1149 GCF_002891405.2 Cryptotermes secundus | reverse complement strand
TATTAGTCACGCAAACTCCTTATACATGACAGTACTACGTAATATGTAGCACTCCTGCTTCGTGTTCGACAGGTGCCTGGTTAGAATTCAGGCCAGGGCGCGGATTGCCGTGACTGAAATTCTTCGTGATATTCCTCCCCGTCTATGTAATAGCTAAGATAGTGCTTCACATTTGGCCTGACTGCTTCTTTCCTCTCGTTAACTAGTCGCCCCACCATTCAATGCTGTAGAGTCTGAGATGGTATTGACACAGTCGATGAATAAGTGTTTTTATCAGTCAGATGGAGCCGGGATTGCTTAGTCGGTATAACAACGGACTGGAAGGCCGGAGTTCGAGTCTCGGTAGAAAAAGAGATTTTTATCTAATGCACAGCCCCCAGACCGATTCTGGCACTCATCCAGCGTACCCAATGGGTACCGAGGGATCATTCCCTGGAAGTAAAGCTGCCGATTAATGACGCTGACGTCAAGAATGGTGGAGCTATACCTCCACTTCATGGTATGGTGCTTAATTAATTAAGCACATGGACTTTACATTCATTCTGACAATCCAACAGTGAAACTTCAGAATAACCATAGCACGCCTTTAGACTGTTGTATTAAGCGTCACTCACCGATTTTCCAGTTGAATGTTTCTTAGAATTCCCTGGACTCAAATGCATTAACCTGCTGAAAGGAGCAAGCCTGCTTTCATCTCTCTACAGTTCACGTATTTATATTGATAGGATTATCGTGTCAGAGGAGATCTTATCCTTTGCGATATCAACAGCAAAAATGTATCTCTACGTTCGAATCGCGTAATTCGACTGTTTACTGTTTTTTTCTTCAATGGCAGCGTATCTTTCAGTAATACGACACGTGGAAGTTCTTCCTCAAATTTTGCACTCAACTGAATGGTACGTTAAGCTTCCTCTTCAGTTCGCTTTTAATGAGTTCTGCTAACAGAAATGCCTTGCAGTGATAAGGCTTTTGTCAAGGAAATCAACGTCAAAATGTGTTAGGAGTAGAAGGGCATTAATTTCAATACATGTTACGGTCTGTAAAATTTCGTATTCCCCCCCACGTAGCTGGTCAAATGAACAATGTTTGATTGATTGTGGAACAAACTGATTATATCACAAAATTTGTATAATACTGTGACGTGTATAC
>NW_019771261.1:0-1150 GCF_002891405.2 Cryptotermes secundus | reverse complement strand
AGAATGTTCCTCCGAAACGTCGGTACACCACTCTTATACCCTGAATATGGGGAAAAGTATTCGTCCGAACATGGGTAAACTTTTGCCAGATTTTATGTCACATCCCACTACCGCGAGAGTCGCAGGTCCTGCATAGTAATTCCCAGTTTAGCGAGTTCATCAAGCCCGTTAATTGCAACTATTGTAATAATGAGAAGAGGGGATACCTTATAAGTCTTCGTGTGACAAGTAGGACCACCAAATTCCAGAAAGGCAAGCAGCGATTATCTGCAATTCGGCACAAGATCCATTATCCTGTGCTAGCTCTTGTATGTAGTTGAAGTGTTCGCCGTGAGGCAGCTCTGCCGTCGCTGCGATTTGTGATGACGTTGCAACATTCGCCACGCGGTTTGCTGCTGGCCTACGTGATCCAGTTAGGGTGAGGTATTGCTGTCTGTGTGATTTAAAAATTAGAGCAGTTAATTAGAGGATTCTGCTTCAAATATTTTTAGATCATTGTAGTTTTTATTCTTTTCATTCAGAAAAAGGCCGGAATTATACCTGTATCATGAACGTAGTAAAACGTACGTATATAATTATATACGTACGTTTTACTACGTTCATGATACAGGTATAATTCCGGCCTTTTTCTGAATGAAAAGAATAAAAACTACAATGATCTAAAAATATTTGAAGCAGAATCCTCTAATTAACTGCTCTAATTTTTAAATCACACAGACAGCAATACCTCACCCTAACTGGATCACGTAGGCCAGCAGCAAACCGCGTGGCGAATGTTGCAACGTCATCACAAATCGCAGCGACGGCAGAGCTGCCTCACGGCGAACACTTCAACTACATACAAGAGCTAGCACAGGATAATGGATCTTGTGCCGAATTGCAGATAATCGCTGCTTGCCTTTCTGGAATTTGGTGGTCCTACTTGTCACACGAAGACTTATAAGGTATCCCCTCTTCTCATTATTACAATAGTTGCAATTAACGGGCTTGATGAACTCGCTAAACTGGGAATTACTATGCAGGACCTGCGACTCTCGCGGTAGTGGGATGTGACATAAAATCTGGCAAAAGTTTACCCATGTTCGGACGAATACTTTTCCCCATATTCAGGGTATAAGAGTGGTGTACCGACGTTTCGGAGGAACATTCT
>NW_019771260.1:0-1147 GCF_002891405.2 Cryptotermes secundus | reverse complement strand
GCCCACCTCATCCTCCTTTAATTGATCATTCTAATTATACTTGGAAAACACAAGATATGAAGCTCCTCATTATACATTCATATTCGGATTGTAATAATTTATTCATCATAGGCCGTTACCCCTTAAATGCTGCTTTCTTGTTTTTATTCTTCTACCTTTCGTATTGGGCCGTCCGCGTGTTTCCCATCAGAATTACGATTGGACTATAAATCTTAAAGAAACCTTGGACGGGGGATCAGCCCTGTTTCAGGACCGTTACCTACAAAGGACAACACAAGCACTGAAGAAATGAGGATAGACATTCATGCCTCGAGTGGGATTCGAACCTATGATCCCAGGGTCTGAGCGGGTGACCAATATCAATATTCTAGCTCCAAAAACAGGGGGAGGGGGTAGTTAACAAAAGCCTTCAAACACAACATTACGATTTTCTAAAAAATAGCTTGAACGATTTTGATTATATTTTAGCAATTGATTGATATCTCTCCAAGTAACACCGAATGTCCGGAATCTTCTGGAAAGTAATGACGAGCCCCCTAGCGCCCAAAAACGGGGAATGTTCTAATGCGTCCAGTGTACGTGAAGACGCATGCAAAAATGTATTTGCAATCATCAATTTTTTAGAGTACTCTCATCATTTTGAAAAAATGAAAGTAAGCTTCTGCGATATCCGTGCTCTTAGTGTATCTGTATATCTTCCCGCCCATCAACTACCGAATTCCTGAACCATTCTTTATGAAACTTGGTATATCATGACAAATGCGCCCACTTCAACGGCGTACTTCATAAATCCCTCCCATCAGTCTGTCTATAGGTGTATCCTCCTATCGTTACTAGACAACGGCTCGGTAAAAACGTTACCGCGGCAACGAATACAAACGCAACCATAGAAGAATTGCTTGACGCATCGTTTTCTATGTGGTCCGTGTGGTATCAAAAAAAGTAGGGGACTAGTTCTTCTCAGAATTTCACGTTATTCTTACACATGGGTGCGAGAGCGTCCTCTGATATTTAAGCAGTAATGGGCCAATTTTACCAGACACACATGACAGGTTAGAGAAGCTGAAGTACCTGTATTTGATGAACTGAGAATTTTGAGGGAAACCTAAGGCCCCCCATACACACACAGTTTGGCCTTCCGATCGAC
>NW_019771259.1:0-1148 GCF_002891405.2 Cryptotermes secundus | reverse complement strand
GCTGATGTGTCCCATTTAATTTCAGTCCCATCTGGTTTCCCTGGATATTTTGCAATATCTAATCATTGATGAAGGCTAACAACAGTAAAACAGATTTACAAAACAGGTATGAGGTTGTGCACTGGATTCGTCTGGCTCAGTAGAGTCCAGGGACATGGTCTTATTAACATGATAATTAGCAGTATGTAGGGTTTGAGGTTCTCACAGTGGTGGTTATGACGAGTGCTATCTTCTGGTATATGACGCCGTGTAGTCCGTTGAAATTCAACGGACGCTTATTCTTCGACCCTGAAGATGGAGGCGATCTATTCCTCCGAAACGTCAGCTTTCAGGGGACTACTCGGCCTTGTATTCAAGAGGATATGCAGCGTTCCTAATATTCACCACTGTGAGAATCTCAACTACTACAATATAATAAGCTTTTAGATTCTATAGCTGAGCAACCAACATCTACATAAGGACTCTTGCTTCATGATGCTACTGTTTACGCAAGACGCGCAAAACAAACGCATGACGGTGAGGCTGTGGCTGTCCATTATGTTTGATGTCTGAAATTATTGAATGAATTATGGCGACATTAAAAATCTGGTTTTACGCTCAACCCTGCCAGATGAATTAAATTCTAGTTTGTACTGATCCAATATCTCCAGCATTTTTCTTTGCAGTTTATTTTGCGACGGTGTCAGAGTCTAGATTATATATAGTCAAATGGTGGGATCACTGATAACGAGTGAATTGCAATGGATATGAAGGAAGCGATCGTTGCCTAATCGAAGTACTATCCTGGCACTTGACATGACGTACTGGCCGAGATTCGAACAGAGAACCTTCCGAATATACGTCAGAAGAGTTACCACTACATCAAGCTGCTAAGTATTTCCAACCTTACACGAAGCTCAAGTCAAATTTAATTACTTAATGTCTGCATTTGCAGAAAGAGTGAAAGTCTCCTGTGGCATTCTGCCAAGACCCTGTCTAAAACATCGCTGGGCTTGCGTCATACCTCGAGTAGGCAGACAACCTGGCCGAAGAGAAGTCCTGAGCGCTCTGCAAAATCTTCCATACGAGGCTCATTGAACTCATCGTTTCTAGGTTGCACAATTTAATACCAACCGCCATGATTTAAGTAACACACACACACACACACA
>NW_019771258.1:0-1149 GCF_002891405.2 Cryptotermes secundus | reverse complement strand
CGGGATAGTGCTTCGATTAGGATACGACTACGTCCTTCCTTATCCTTTAAAATTCATCAATAATGCTACCACTAAAGATATATAGCCTCGATGTTGAAGCCGTCTTTATATAAGCTACAAAAAACTCATGATGCTGGGAATTTTAAAACCTCTTTAACTGGTAAAGAATGTCTCTGCCATATAAGTAGGTCAGTAGAAAAAGCGACGGGCTACAAGGTGGACGGTCGGGGATCGATTTCGGACAAGGGAAAGATTTATCTCTTCTCTACAGCGTCCAGACCGTTTCTGAGGCTCACCCAGTCTCCTATCCAATGGGTAGGGGGAGCTCTTTCCTCAGGGGTGAAGTGGCCAGAGCGTGACACTGACCAACCACTTCCACTTAGTGTTGAGGTCAATAATGGTGGAGCTATAGCTACGCTCCCCAATACGTCTTCATGTCGTGATGATTAATTAATTAAGCATGGTGACAACTTTACCTTTATCTTTTGTATGTAACTCAGAGATTCAGTAACTTGTTCTCTAAGTCCGGCGTGGAACCCTTTCCCTATATAAGTTAGATAAATAGTTAGATAAATAAATTCTGAAGGTTTATATGAAATATATAGAAACAGACACTAGATAAAATTTATGCAGGATAAACAAAAGATTTAGAAAATTTATCTCCATGAAAACACTGTGATCGTGTGTAATTTGTTCTCCTTATGTATGACTATTTGTAAATTTATCTTTAATTACTAATGACTAATTACATCCAATAGTATATCATTCTTATGCTAGACGTGAGCATATTTGGGAGGATAATATTGTGACATGGATTCCCGTTGCTAAGCAACGGGTCTGTAAACACCTTCCCCCTTTATTGCATGACAACAATAGGGAGTCCATTACTATAAAAATACACGTCGAAACTGGTTGTTAGGCAGTTGCGTATATGCATGTATCTACAAGAATAAACGAGGTTTTCTGTGCGGTTCGTGCAGTCTACGGGAGCCTGTAGCCAGGATTAGATCACATATTATATATAATTTAGGCATGATCTGTTCTGTAAAGCCTGTACTGACAGAGGACGTGTGTACTGCAAAAGAAGAATTTTCAGTCACTTGTTATATGTGCGAAATATACATTTGACGAAAGGCCAAGCATATTCAT
>NW_019771257.1:0-1147 GCF_002891405.2 Cryptotermes secundus | reverse complement strand
TTTTTTATAAACCACTAGAAACTCTACAGTCTTGTAATTTGGGACACGAGTATTTGTCCTTTCTGTTTGCATTCTGATGAATTTTTCATGTTAATGTGCTTTAACAATTTTTTATAAAGAATTCTAGCTCCTAGCATGTAACGGCATGTAGCCCGTTGAAAATCAACCAACGGATCGGAGAAATATGTAGCCTTCGTTTTCATGGACGAAAGATAAACCAAGCAATGAACCAGTAGAGCTCGGCTTGCTAGCTCCTTCATGCTGGTTTCTTTCTTGGCGGCTTATTCTTCAAATCTGAAAATAAAGGCTCTATTTTCCTCCGTAACGTCGCCTGACTTTCAACAGGCTACACAGCGTTATGCCAGGAAGGTAGAACTATTTCATTTTTACACGTTTTAGTTTCTTTAGTCAGTTGTAAAAACATTCGTTTATTTAAGCATTAAATTCAAGATTCATTGTATGAAAATGTAAATGAAATTTTTCACTTGTACATAAGAACTCTAGAATTTACTGCTTACATTTCTAGGATGCCACTGTCTTTGTTGCATCCTGACAAATCGGGGGGAAGCGTGTCACCCCTTTTCCTGTTACTTCAACGTTTGTAGAGAACATCACAGGACAAGGAGGACAGAACATCAAAGGGGAAGTCGTTGTTCAAAGAAAGGTGAATATATAAATTAAACTCCAAGAATCGGGAAACCGTATATAGAGGAAAGACAGCATAAAATTGAAAAGAAGGAACAAGGAACCTGTCAATAAAATAATAATTCGCAAAGAGACATTCACATTTATAAAGTATGTAATAAAGAACCGATACATCCACGAAGGAATTGCGAATATTACGTGTCAAAATATAAACACAACGTGTCGACAGATGTCTCTACTGTCAAATTTAATACAAAGCATGATATTTAATTTCTGGTGTAAGAAACAAGTGTAAGTTGAATCAGTTGAGAAATACAAACACGGCAAGATTAAGCAGAAATGTGCTTTGAGCTCAGCGCGATACATTTATTGAGGTGACACCTGAATAAGATGTAAGAGAAATTAAAACACAAGAAGAGTCTATCGCCAAAATTCCGCTCTACTTAGTACCAATGTGAGGACAAAAAGGTGAAGCTATCCCTGTAACAAACCGTGGAGGCCA
>NW_019771256.1:0-1147 GCF_002891405.2 Cryptotermes secundus | reverse complement strand
ATTAAGCCTATTAGTTGTGTACTTCTAATAGTGTAAGTCTGTTACAAGCTTTTATTGTCTTGACAAACAGTTTAAAGAATAAACGGTATTCAGTTTAATTGAATAATTCATTCTCCATAGAAGAAGGTGTCTATTATGACATACCCTTAAGTTAAATGTAGCTGTTGATAATATGGCCTGTAATACCTATTGCTAGGCAACGAGTTGGTAAACATTCCCGCAGAAGCGGTCGCCCGGAACAATAGGACGTCTGTTGCTAGGCAGCGGAGCTTAAGAAGCATCCTTAAACAGTAAAATACTTATGTTTTCCGTGGTGTCCGTGCAAATTGGATACAAGAGCACACATCAGTAGTCAGGTCGAGTTTTCGGAATTGGAAGCTGCAGAAATTGCAAGAAAATGAATCAGGCGGTGTTAAGAAGACTCCGTGTGTGTTTTGAAGTTACAATAAGACTGATGAATCTGTTGCCAGGAAACGGAAAGTGAGGACCAGTGGAAGCACATTGAGAATATTCAGTGAGGTGTGATTTGCAGTGTAGGAATCAGTAAGACTGTTATACTCAGTTGTAGTTACGGCTTGTGAGAGATCAATAAATTTAATATCCAATCCAAAACCCATCTATAAGTTACACCCATACACGAGACAGTATGAAGAAGCCCAGTGAATGACAGAAATAGATTTCAGTGCCCTAGATCCTTTTTAAATTTCAGCTGAAAAATGCAATAGAAGCTTCAAAGTTTATGGAATAAATTTAAACTCAATATAAATACTGATTGAATTCTACGTCGTATGTTTTATAAATGCTATGACACGGTAAAATTGTCTTAATGAAAGAACTCTATTAGCGGTGTGTTTATTAAGCAATAAAACTCCCTTGATAAAAGAAAATAATTAACGTAACTTTTTTATACTAAAAAATAAAGCTTTTACTACACACAGCGTTAATTGAGTTTTAAATTGATGGTCGGAATTTTTAGATATTTTCAAAATATTGTATCTTTGCTGGTTACTGTGGAACTGGAAAAAAAAAACTGAAGGGTTTCACTGACCACAGCAGCATTTTCTAATGAACACGGTAACTAATTGCACTTTTGTTCTTTCTAAGAAATACTCGTATATTTGAGGGCACGGATAGATTCGGGAGAAAA
>NW_019771255.1:0-1146 GCF_002891405.2 Cryptotermes secundus | reverse complement strand
TAGGCCCAAATTGGGGCTGTAGCGCCACAGGAAAAAAAAAAGTTGTTACTTAGCCTTGTAAAATTAATGAAAAGTCAACAATGACAGTGTTCACGGCATCATTTTATTCTCATTCAGCCAAGCTTTAGGAAAATAGGCCTATTCCTTTGTTTTGTATACGTTATGCCCACTACGATACAGAGTAAAGCATGATTTGTTAAGACGTTATAACCAATTAACTGGTTTGTAGCAACGTGAAATATTAATGTTACGATACTAGTATATTTTGTATTTTATAACATTCATAAGGAATTGTCTTAATATTGTCACGGTTTGAGGGGCTGCGTGACTTATGAGACTGGTTTTGGATTGGACGATTAATGGATTCATTGCGCCTTACACATTCATATATTTCGGGACTACAGGCAATACAGCGCTTTAGTTGATTTACACACTTTATAATTCGCAGTTCCACACGCACTAGGATCATCAGTCTTCACTAGTCGTCTCCTGTCAAAGGATTTCTAACAGTCTCACTGTAGTTTCACGTCACACATGGAGTCTTCTTTTTACAGCCTAATCACTTTCGGATGCCATCTCCAGAACTCGATCCAGTTCTCCTCGACTACTGTTCTTCTGACTATGCACTCTTATAACTCCTCGGCACAGACTCCACGGAAAACACCTTCTTTTTCAAAGAATGCGTGTTTACAGCTACGTTACCTAGCAATAGATGTCTTTCTATTTTTTTAGCACGTATGCTTCGCGGGAATGTGTTTACCGACCCGTTGCTTAGCAATGGGTATGCACGTCACAGTATTTTCTTGCGTAAATTATGGTTTAGTCTTTCGTTGCCCCTAAATTAACAATTTTCTTGTGAAATAATTTCGAATATTATACATCTTGGAGAATGAAGCTGAGTGATATCCAAATGCGTGTGTTCATCCAGTTCAAAATTTAACTACAAAACGGTTTCTGATTAAACTTAATATGATCAGCACGCTATTGAAATCTATCCCATTTCAGTTCAAATTGCAATACTAGTATGCCTGTTGAGGCAACTTATGAGTTATACAATGGCGAAATTTATTCATTTCAAGTGTAACATTTATCTAAATAGTATTTAAAAATGTCATGCTTCACAGATAAAAGTCTGTGCATTAATTA
>NW_019771254.1:0-1147 GCF_002891405.2 Cryptotermes secundus | reverse complement strand
CAATGACCTCATCGGGACTTGAACCCTCGACCTTCCGGCTTGTAAACTGCGACAATAAAAAGTGTGATACCAATAAGAAGTAGAAGATAAGCAGGATAAACTTTATAAAATTACTGCCATTCCACCATCAATATGGAGCATTGTAATATGGACACTGACAGAGAAACAACAAAGTATATGAAGTGCAGAGAGGAAATTACCACAAATATGGTGGAATAGATATATACTAAAACACCAAATTATGGATGCAAGAATTAGAATTGAATAAAACACATTTAGCTTAAATAATAAAGATAAAACAGTAGAAACAGCTGGCTATATCATCGTAATTATTGGACATAGCATTAATTTATGCAGGCATATACCTAAAGGAGAAAGGCCAATTGGACCCTCGAAACTTTGTTGATAGGAACCCGCTATTCCGTAGGACTTACTTTCATTACTGGTATTTATATACAGACTTCGCAGTATGGCAAATTATTTCTTCGATTCTCTTATTTGTCCCGGAGCAGTGTCCTTTCTTGCTTTACTCAGTCTCAATTTGAATTCTTTTCTCTTATATTAACGAACTAAAGGCATGCAGGATAAACACGAAGCCCCTGTCTCAATAGTTTCTTTCCCCGTGTACATTTCAATATTTCGTATGCTCTAGAGCAGGTAAAATTGCACACATGCTTCTGCTAGATACAATGATACTTAATCAAGTTTACCTTGGATTCAAAATCTGCCCTCTTTTGGAAACTCTTGGTCCTCCAGCTCCTGCTCGATAAAGCAGAGTATTTTCGATGTTCTTTTTTTGCTCCTCGAGCAAAAGATTGTTCTTCTTCATCCGATGAAGTTGGTTGCAGGGACATTTACGTATCTGGAACCAAATCTGTGTCTCTTAGTATTAGTTGATAATTTTTTTCTTCATTATTACCGGTAATTATTAAAATATTAATTCTCTTCAAGTTTAATACATGTGTATATTTCTGGAATTGATGCCGGCTAAATGACATACATTGCATTGTTTTTGTTTTTTGTTTGTGAAAAGTTGTTTACTTTGTTCGTCTCTTTGCTCATGCTTACTTTATAATTTGACTTTGAGCTGACAAGTAAGAACGTAAATAAACAAAGAATTGAGAAATAGAATTGAACTATTTCAAAT
>NW_019771253.1:0-1146 GCF_002891405.2 Cryptotermes secundus | reverse complement strand
GTCGGCCAGTCTCTCTTGGAATAAAGCACCTATCTGGGGCTTACGACCAGATTTTTATTACCATGAGACAGTTGTAGGTTTGTTGACGTGGGTCTCTCTCTCTGACAAGAGGACGGGTCTGTCAGTTACAATTGCTGCTGGCTCTCGCCAGCACAGTTCTTCTCGGGTCCGAGTCCCATGGCACTCGCGACTTTATTTTACTATCTCGGTATCAATACTTCCCTTTGCGTTGCCTCTCGACTCGCAGGGCTATGGTGGAGGCATTCGACCCCGCCTCCACACGGGATCTAACTGAACTGAAGTCGGTGGTCGGTCGAAGCGGATCACGTAGAAAACACCGCTTCCAACAGTACTTCCATTGTTGAGCGTGGGCCGCTGCCTAGCAACGGCTATTGTCTCGTTATTTGTTCCGCGGTCGTTTCCTAGCAACGGGTCTCTATACCAAATTATCAAGACGTATTTTAGAGTAATATAATTGGATGTTATGGACTGGATTCATCTGACTCAGAATAGGGACATGTGAACATGTTAATGAAATTTCAGGTTTCACAAAATGTTAGAAAATTCTTGAGTAACTGAGGGACGGTTAGCTTCTCAAGAAGGGCTTGACTGAGTAGTTAAGAGTCTATGGAGAGTTACCTCCTCGCCCTCTGGGCCTGTATAATTTCATGACTTTTGACTTCCGCACAGAAATTTCTTCCTTCACTCCCCTTACAAGGGAGTAATCCATAACTCTTTCATTGTGATGTCAAGATGTTTGTTAGTTTGTCAGTCGAAATTAATTACGTGTATTACATTCTAACGCAATTAGATTAGGAGATGCTAAGCCTCGATTACCGTATATAATGTCGCCCTTGTCAATGCTAGGAACTTGACAGACGGAGTATTGAAAAGTGTAGCGTTCATTTCCCTTCAGTATCAGACCGTATTCATGGGCTACGAATGACAAATGACGTGTAAGGTCCGAACTGTCATCAATACTTTGCGTCATTCTGAACCGGATGACGTTTGTGCCCCCTTTATGACATTCTCGAAAGTACAATTAAAATGATTGTGGCTGGAGCCTAAACCGCGTTCATGAGCAGTTAGACTGACTTGTAATTCATCAACGTGTCCATCATCTGATTTTGGATGTCTTTACTTTAG
>NW_019771252.1:0-1138 GCF_002891405.2 Cryptotermes secundus | reverse complement strand
ATCCTTCTGAACAGAACTAATATATGATTTTCTTCAGATTCTGCAATCCACGCAAGAACTGCAAGAGGTTTATTTATGCAACTAATCTCTTCATTTTCCGAATGTAAGAGACAACCAGTAAGATCAAGACGGAGGAAGATAATATTGAAATGAATGTTAGAGAAATCAGGTGGCGTGATATGGACTGCATTCATCTGGCCGGGGATCGGCTCTTGTGAACATGGTAATGAACATTCTTGTTCCATAAAACGTTATGAAATTTGTTATTAGCTGAGCGATTGGCAGTTTCTCAAGGACTCTGTGCCACGGAGCTAGTTAGCTGTCGATTTATGTGCACAATCTGCAGCAACAGATGAACTGGTTACATATGGCACAACACTGCAGTGGGGAAACAAAATGTAAGAATACTGTAGTGAACCTTCAGTCAAATTATTTTCTTTCTTCTTGGTGAGCAACTGCGAGACTATCCAGGAAGAAAACACTGATCAAGTCTATACGCAGTGGAGCAAAACCAGATGCCCAGATGCAGAGAACTGTTACAAGAAGATATATTTCGTGCACACTGGTATTCCTTATTACGTAGGTATCACATGGTTCCATGGTCGATATACTCGTTATGCGTGTACATCAAATGCAAAGTAAAAAACGACTTTTGTAGTGCATTTAAGCACCAGTTTAATCATTTGATATACTTGTACAATAACGGAGTACAGTGTGAAATTTATGTAACATCTGTATCAGACGATGGCCCTTTACGGCCGAAACATGTAGCGCACTAAGTAGTGATTTCGACCAAGAAGCCGCGCTGCAGATTGTAGGGTGGGGAGGGGGAGTCGCAAGTTTCAGTTCACATACTAATCAGACTGAATATATATTACAGCATATAATAAAATAAGCTGGTTTCACAGATTTACGAATGTGCTGAAGTGGACACATTTCCAAGTCACACAAACAACGCATACATGGCGCATTTTCTCTGTTGATTTTTCTACATAAAATTTGCCACATATAACCACAAATTTTTCCTTTATCGTCTGTGATATTTGATAGATATAAAGTTAACCTTGTTGAACAGGCCGTGGAGGCCCAGAGGGTTCTGTAAGACGTCGAGGCTCCCACATTTTCTAGACAATCGGCT
>NW_019771251.1:0-1144 GCF_002891405.2 Cryptotermes secundus | reverse complement strand
GAACCCGGACCTCTGGATCTGTAGGCAGGAACTCTGACAACTAGATCACAAGGGGGATACAAATACGCAAAATAATCGCTACTGGAGTTCATAGAATCCGCATGTGACCCACGAGGTCCTGCTCCATCTAGTGAAAGTTGGTGTCTGGTGTGCTGTAAGTGCAGGAAGGATTCTTGTGTATGTGTTTTTAGCGCAACAATTAATTTCGAAAGATGTAGAGGGACAGCATTTTTAACATCTCCTGTGATCTGTTAACTGTAACTATCGTACTCAATTCCTAACATTATACACCATCAGGCTTGCTGAATCATCAGCACATTTTGTATGCGCCCCATACGGGCCAACAAGGTAAAAATCAATCCTATGTAAGTTCTCAAGTCACATATTTGCTATGCTGTTCAAGAATCGTCTTTGTTTTTCTCACTTCCTCCAGGCAAATGCCATGCTTCACGCTGGTTACTTGCTTGGCTTATTCTTCAACCGTGAAGATGGAAGAGAACGTGTTCCTCCTAAACGTCGGTTGATTTTCAGTGGACTACGCGGCATTATGTCTCAGGAGATAAAACTATTCATAATCACCGCTGTGAGAACCTCAGTTCCTGCATCATGATGATGTCTTGAAATAGCGACCACCACTTTGGAAAGCCCAACCAGACTCTCTCGCATTTCATATAACTTCTACAACCGATACAGGGTCATAAAATGACTTACAAGACAACCAGCGGTTGTAAAGTATCAGTTCGCCATTTTACTTTCAAAATTCGGTACATGTTACACTTTTATTCTAATTGAAAAATTTATTGTTGTTACTGTAGCTGCAATAATTTGATGGAGGTGCCAAGTAAGTTGGCTTGGCAGTAACGTTTCTGATTTGTATTCTGTATGTGCCAGGTTCGAAAGTCAGCCGGCGCACCGACTATCCTGACTGAGGTTTTTCGTGGCTTTTCTAAGTCGTTTTAGGAAAACGCCTCGTTAGTGTCTTAAACTGGCCACCACCTTCCTTACACAGTCGTCCCAAGCATTATTATCATCCAAACATTCAACTCTATGTAGTATGAATTAAATACAACATCGTTAAATTAATTACAAATGAATGAGAATTACGGACCAGTGTCCTTCAGCAGTTGATTGTTGCTCAGCTGGT
>NW_019771250.1:0-1145 GCF_002891405.2 Cryptotermes secundus | reverse complement strand
TGTTTAAATTTGCGAAAAAATTTTGTTAATTTATGTAAATATTCGTAATTTATATACCCTTCTCAGAATATTGAAATAACTTTCTGAATGTGTGAAACTCATAAAAATAATAGGTGTACGTCTGGTTCCTTCCTTCCAAACAAACGGCACACATGTATTATGAAGTTAAATCGGCTAATAGCCTTAAGAAAAATTATTGTTGTTTGTGCTGAGGCCAAACAGGAAGTAACAAGTGCTCAGATCGAGTGAAATGCCAAGTCTCTACTGTTTAGTCGTTTGCGATTATTTCTGCCTGGTAAGGAAGAAGGTATGGAAATTTCTTAAACTACAGTAAGTCAAAAATATTTAATTTGATAGTTTCCTAATATTCTCACTCCATTTTGCGAGTTCTTATTGAAAAGCTGATCGCTGCTTTTTATAGAACTCGAATGTTAGTTTCCATGTCACAACATAGAGGAGCTGGACTCTATACTAAACGAAACGAATGCAGTTTCCACCCTTTCAAGAGAGTGTTCAACATGAGCTTTCCATCACCATCTAAGTGTTCTAAGTGATCTGTCACGTTCAGGTTTCCTTACAAGAACTATGTATGCATCTGTTGTTGCCGTCGGAGATTATGAGTTATGCTGAGCGGAATGACAGTCTGCGATCCCCCCTGTTGCAGGAGCGGTGATAGAGCACCATGCCCCGTACTGGGAGCAGCCCTTCTCCCAGCCTTACTTCGACAACTCGACCCGCCGTGAGATGACGACCACAGTGGGGCAGAGTGCCTACCTGCATTGCAGGGTCAGGAACCTGGGCGACAGGGCCGTGTCGTGGATCCGCAAGAGGGACCTGCACATCCTGACGGTGGGAATTCTCACGTACACTAATGACCAACGCTTCCAGTCCTTGCACTCGGACGGGTCCGACGAGTGGACCCTCAAAGTGAGCTCTCCACAGGTTCGCGATTCCGGAACGTATGAGTGCCAAGTCAGCACAGAGCCCAAGATTAGCCAAGCCTTCCGCCTGAACGTAGTGGGTGAGTTGCTGCAGTGTTTCCACCTCCCTCTCTATCTATCTATCTGTCTGTCTATCCAACTATCTATCTATCTGTGTCCGTCTATTTGTCTATCTGTCTATATCTACCTGTCTGTCCGTCTGTT
>NW_019771249.1:0-1144 GCF_002891405.2 Cryptotermes secundus | reverse complement strand
TTTTTTTTTAAATACTGTGGCACTAATGTGACTAACACTGCGCCTCTCAACTCTCAGGCTTAAACTTCTGGGCAGTTTTCAGCATAAAAATATTCTTCTGAGCACTATTTGTAAACTTCCTAAGAATTCCTACAATCCTGTGGGTTGCAATATCAGATTGGGAATAAGCGATCTAATGATTACCATTCTAGCACAGCACTTTTCTAAAATTTTGTTGACTGGAAACCTGAAGATGTAGATGTAGACCAAGATGGAACAATGATATTATGATTACCTGTACTCAAATACGTTCTGAACATGTAACTACACTGAACTTGCTCAAGAAAATATCAGCGGGTCAAAACATACATAATGTATATCTAATACAGACAATTTTCTGGTATGATCTACAACTTCACTTACTCATTTCTTAAATCATTCATGTTATTCCTATACTTACCAGAGAAGAAGAGAAGCTTATTTACCAATCAAAGGCACACAATAATTGAAAACTGGCCAGAAGTGAACATGCAAATATTTGTGCTCTTAGCTACTGTTATCCAATGGTAGACCCTTCTGCATACAATGATCATTTTCTGCATGTCTTCAGAGTTGCAAAACTACTTTTGATATTGTCTGATACTACAGAATAAGTAAGGTACCTTCTCATCTTCTTCTGCCCAAGTGCTTGTGGATGATGGAGACAGTAGTCTGTCATCAGGTCCCAGATGGGAGGCTTATTCTCATTGGGAACAAACAGTCCCAAGAACAGGTTTATCGTGTGCTGCTTCTCTGCATCTGTGGAACAAAGAAATTACTCTAACATCACACCATGCACCAGCATCAATAGTAAGTCCTAATAACACTTTTAAATACTTTACACAACACAAATATACGATGGCTATTTGGAAAGTAATCTCTGGTGAACTGTTAATAAAACAAGCAATGAAAAAATGTTGTTATATACAAAAAATTCATACCACTTCCCAACGTAGTCACCTCCAGAACTGAGGTACTTGACATATTAGGGAATAAGTTTTTGTACGCCTGTGTCAAAAATATCCGCCGCCTGTGATCTCAGTCATGTTTTGACACCTTCCAATCACCTCTTCATTATTTATGAAGCTCTGTGATCCCAACCAGTTCTTCAGGTAGGTAAACAGGT
>NW_019771248.1:0-1142 GCF_002891405.2 Cryptotermes secundus | reverse complement strand
AGTTCTATATCCATTTGTAACTTACTTATTGACTTACTCTCGTATGTGTCATTCATGTGTGATGTATCTTCACTCATTTTATATATATGGTATTTTTCTAGTGTGTTTAGACGTTTTCCTTAATTTTTATTTTTTATTTTTATTCTGTTCAGAAAACAGCCATCTAATACAAATAATTTAATCAGTAAATTCATCATGCATGTTTCAGCAACTAGGCCATATTTAGGAGTGTCCATGCAAATTATTAAAAAGAACAGCGGTATACAGTTACATAACCAATTTTATAAACCAGAGTTACATATCTCAATCAAAACATTAAAATACAATATAGTAATTTATGATTTGATTGCAGATATTAGAGTAGACGGTTTTTCTGTAGTGTCCATCCTTCAGTTGTTTGTATTCTGTAGGTGTTAAAAGGTTTTCTATTATTATTGTATTGTATCTGTAATTGGACTATACTGATGCATGAACTAAGACTAATTCACAAATTCTTTTAGACAGACCTTTATCATTAAGGTTTCCTTGTAAGCGTAATTAAATTTATTTTCTGTTACAGGAACTTCAAATTGGTCTGGAGACTATTTTATCGATACTGCAGGTGTTGGTATTGTGGTACGTGCTGCTCACTCCAGCAATGACACTTCCACTAATCCTCTTTGTGATCAATTACAACAGGTATTTGAGAGGGACTGGAACTCGAGCTATGTATCCCCCTTGTTATAGCGATTGGTTTATTAAGGAGTCATGTGTTCCCACAGGGCTTTTTAACCTTCATTGTTCAGGGATATGATATTTAAGTCTTCTGCTACGGTGGTTCTGGTGGCTGGATTTAAATGTGAGGTTAATAATTTTTGTATTGGAAACAATTCAGTGGTAAACCTGCTGGTCTTATGCATGTATTGTCACAGTACAGTGCCGTGCATGGATGATAAAGGTTAAGCAAAGTGAGACTGGCATATTCTCCAACTGGTAAAGCCATGTAGGTATTATAAACTTCCACAGACTGATATCAGATCTCCCTGAAATCTGTGAGGCATCTTATTTTGTTATTCTATTTGCATATTTATGTGTACTTAACCCATGACTGTGCACTGAGATCTTGTGTTAAGTTATAGTGTTGGCTGCGCCATAGCTCAAGC
>NW_019771247.1:0-1143 GCF_002891405.2 Cryptotermes secundus | reverse complement strand
ACGAATACGCTCAACAACAGAATTGTTGGACGCGTGTATCTGTGGGTCTGTCTGTATATTCCCTTATCGTTGCTAGGTAAAATCTCGGTAAAGACGTTCCCGCGGCAATGAAGAATTTTTGGAGGTGTCATTTTCTACGAGATCCATGTCTAATCAAACGAAAGTAGGCGATTAATCACTTTTCTTTGTGTTTTGTTGAGCATTCCTCCCTCTAAACGAATAACTTTAGCACTCAGAGGTTGTATGTATCAGATTTCATTTGATTCTCGCTCCGGAGGTCTTTTTTTCTGATGCACCTCATGGTTTTTCTCAGTCTTTCATTTCTTATGGGACGGTATGCCTATCTTAAAATAAGCCATGCCCTCCTTTTCAGTTTTAGATCGTAAGAAATATGTCACTAGCATTTGTCTTTTTGCGTCACGCTGTATGAGAATTGAGTTTAAACGCTTCATTAAATAAAATATAACTGATCTAGAAATGTGATTCGGGAAATCCTCTTAAGCTGAAGATTTTGGGCACGAAGTACGGGCCCATTATAATAATACATTCCAAAACCACAGATAAATGAATCTCCCTGAACCCTTTATTATAGAAAGATTATTTGAACTTCGTGTGTTTATAAATGGGCCGATTCCATAACAGAGCCGTAGTGTAACATTGTTAGTTGTGTCCACCAGAGGAAACTTGAGCGCTAGTGTTTATTGACATTATATATTCAGATACGTGGGTACCAACTCTGAAGATGGAGATAGCAGATCCCACCAGAACATGTATACACTTCTGTCAAGCTACCTGACAGCAGATAGTATTCTGAAGATGGAGGATGCAGGTCCGTGCGAAACATTTGTACCAGTCTACACGGCTATAGAGAGATGGAGGGAACAGATAGGTTTGGTAGTCCTTGCCATTAACTTTTGGGGCCGAATAATTGCCGGAAGTTTGGGAAAGCTTGCTTGTGTCTCTGTACTTCCTGTGGCAAGGTCTTGATGGGACGAAGATGTTGCATCTCGAATGCGTTGCCATGGTGACTGATAGCTCAATTCTCTTCCTGTTTCTACACTTCCTCCTAGTCTTTGCCATAATTACCGTCATTACGTCCCACCCAGTAGCATTCGCCCTTCTTCGTTGTGCCTTTTGTCCTTC
>NW_019771246.1:0-1143 GCF_002891405.2 Cryptotermes secundus | reverse complement strand
CAATAAAATATTTGCTGCAACCATAGAACAAACTGAATCTCAGTTACTGTGTTACATAAAAATGTTGAATCATCTTGTTATATGATTAGCACATGTCAGCTTATAGTATCACCAGCAAGTGTGTAGAAATGTCAGTATGTTTACTCAATATCTGGTAAATTTAACCACTTAAGCACAGTGGTAACCATATGTACCACCTGCTTTAATATCTCATTTTTTCCACACTGTATAAGTTTCATCTGGTTCTCAGAGTGAAAAACAGTTCTTTCCTTAAAACAGTATTAACTGGTTGGTCTTTGCATTGGGGATCCAGCATTTTTCCTGTCAGGTATGAACAAATTTTTAAATGTTTAGAACACATTTACGCTTCAAAAAGTTAAGAGATTTACAGCTGGGAAAGAGATGCAGTGCTTAATGTGACTTCCTTAGGGATCTCATGATCCATTAGGACTGAGCAATTATAAAGGTGGTTATAGATACTAATAGTTAAAAAATATTATCATTCTTAAATTATAAACCTTGCTTTGTATCAATAAAGCCATTATATCAATTCCTTCAGCCCTTTCATGGCACCCATGCAATGAGAAATACAAAATGTTGGGAAATACATTGATGAGTATAGTAATAATAAAATTTTGCTTCATCATTATCAAATGAATATGAGTTCTTACATAAATGGGTCTACAGAATGAAAATGTGCTGTCCCTTCTACATCAAGTGGTCTTCTGCCAATGCCAATATTTGCTGTACGTGAATAACAAAATCCATTCCTGAAGTCATATTGATGAGAGAGGTGAAAATCTGTGATCTGTAAAACAGAAAATACATACATTATTTATTTATTTATTCCTGGATTACTTAATGACACCCACAACAACTTATTTTATATAGCTTTGAATGATAAGATGATTAGTGAATAATCTGTTGTGAAGTACACAGAAGGAAGAAACTTCAGCCTAATTTTAGGTAATATCCCAGTGAACTGCTCCAGACTGCTAATGGGGTAAGGAGGCTGTTATTCTAATGAAAATTTGCTCTGGGACCCACTCTGGAGATAGCAGGTTGCAGTTTCCCTTACAACAGGAATGTTACTCACCTCCTGGTGCTTACTGGCACATAGAATTAAAATATAAACCATTTATA
>NW_019771245.1:0-1138 GCF_002891405.2 Cryptotermes secundus | reverse complement strand
TTTTTTTTTTTTGTGAAGGGAGTTGTTGAATGGTATACGGTTAGCTTTTCAGGAACCAGAGGCTACTAGCATTGGATGATTTATATTACGCACTATTGCAACAATAGATTTCCAGCACATATTATCCCTTTGTGTTCGAAATTTACACTATTTTGTGACAATTGTTTTTTTCATTGATTTTCGAATTCCTTTAATTACCTTCCATGTGTTCGGAATCAGTAATCTGCCTTTGCAGACTGAAGGTACTCATTACTGTCTAAAAACTTAACAATTAAAATCTACAGAACTATAATTTTGCCCATGGTTCTGTATGGGTGTGAAACTCAGTGTCTGATATGAAGGGAAAAACACAGACTGAAACATTTGGTGTTGTGGAGAATATTTGGACCGAAGAGAGATGACAGCTACATTTTTCTTCATTTATTTATGCTAAAAATAGTAGCGAAGCAGTACAATCACGAAGTTATCTTAATGTAATCACATTCATTCCAAGCTGACTTCATTTCTCATAGTCCAAATATTTTCTTTGAGACTACTTTGCTTTGAAGTACCCGATGTTTACATCCTTCGCTCAAAATGAGACAAGTCGCATAATCAAATAAATCAAATCAAGTACCTTGCCTCTTTCTCACAGCAACAGAATTTACCGTTCGTCTATTCAACAGAGAGCTATAGGTTGCGTATTTCCCTACTCGTGACTCATCATCATGAGATTCTGGTAAGAAACAAGTCGGAGACACGTGTGCTATGCCATTTACTTGCTGAATTTGTGAATGTGTGAATATCCTCCAAATTGACGTTCAGTCACTACAAGAACAAACAGATTGATTGCAATTAAATCGCACCACTAACTCCATGGAACAGAGCTCTTCTTGAGAAGCTAATAGTTGCTCAACTAGTCAAGAAATTCCTTGCTGATATTGTACCATGATGTCCACTTCCACTTTCAAAAGAACCACCTCTCCGAGGTCATATACAATATTTCGCAACATACAGACATTAGATGACTCCAGGCTTTCACATGCAATGGTATTTATTTATTTGCCGTTTATATATAGGGGGCACGCGGTAACGTAATTGGTTGAGGCACTATACTACAAGCGGGAAGGTCGCGGGTTCAAGTCCCGATGAGGTCATT
>NW_019771244.1:0-1142 GCF_002891405.2 Cryptotermes secundus | reverse complement strand
GCATTAATTTAATCAAGATTGTTAAAGTATACAGTTTACTGTTACACTTAGCGAGTTCCGCAGAATGAATTACAAATGACGTGCTAACATCCATGCTCTACAAATTACTTGCAAGAAAAGAAAACGTTACTAACGTGGGAAAGGAACTGATATCCTCAAATTTTAGGTAAACTTGATATTTGTAACTAGGATGAACTCTTTCGCTATAATTAACAAGCATTAAATGCACGTACAGCTGTTTGCTGTTAGTTGAGTGTGCCAGAAGTCCTCAGTTTGTGCTCGTAGTGATTGAAAAAGACCTCACTCTTGTTACACACTGCAGAGAAAATAAACACATGGAGGCGTTATAACTATGGGTCATAGTCGTAATGTACACGTAGTAGAAAACGACGTCCAAAGAATTAAATCGGATCTCGCCGCATTCTCTTAAACTTAATGAATTTCTTTGTTTTGATTTTTCTTAGTTGCGATCTTTCGCCGAAATAATAGAATCAATTGTTTTCGGGAGCAAACCTCTTTGACAGCACAATTAGTTGCATTTCATATCCAGATGGGAGACGATTTAATTGGTTTAAAGAGTAATAGACTTCCTTGATCTTAGCTTGTTTTCGATTAACCATTCTCGATTGAAAAGGGCGGGCTTCTGGGTTGTAACGTTACATAGTTCGTAGACAGCCCGACGTTTCGGTGAAATATATCGCTCCCATCTTCAGGGTCGAAGATTAAGCCACGTATTAAACCAGCAGAACACACTGCAAGCTGAGGGAGAATTGTTATAAAATCTTTTCGTGCATGTTGTTGAGTTGTTTAATATGCTTTTACAAGTTATCAGATGTATGTATTGCACAGTAGTTTTGTTAGTACACGTATTATCACTAAACCGTTAGATTTAAGAAAAACGTGTATTGGACATAAAATGCATGTTTGACTTTCATCTGGAACTCTTCGTTGCTTCTTCGGTTAATATTTAACAAGTTGCGCTCGGGATACGAGTAAAACTGCATGTGTGTTTAGTGCAAAGTGTTCGATTTGTACAAAAATGTGAATGTATCAACAAATTTTATCAGAATTTCATAATGTTAAATGTGTGGTCAGCCGTCTCGAGTTGTTTCGTGCGTGCAGTGTGAAGAACGGCCGGAGAG
>NW_019771243.1:0-1141 GCF_002891405.2 Cryptotermes secundus | reverse complement strand
TGTTTTTATGCGTAATAATAGGGATAATAAGTCTGAAGTATATGAAATTAGAAATTGGAAATAATTGATAGGTTTCAACCTGATTAGTAAAGTACTGTCAAATGACTGAAATAATGAAAGGAGGGCCCAAAACATGTAGAAAATACCAAGGAAGTTGTTGTATATGCATATGAAACTTAATCCTACATACTAAGGGAAGAACATAGCTAAGGAGAATGTTTGTCCCTAAGTAAGAGGAAATTACAGGAGACAAAGAGAACTACAAAATGGGGAGCTTTATAATTTGTACTGGTCACCAAACATCATTAGAGTGATCAATTTAAGGAGAATGAAAGAACAGAACATGCAACCAATAGAGGTTTTAATCAGAAAACTTGAAGAAAGAGACCAATTCGAGACCAGATGAAATAGATCTATGAGAAATGGGGTGTGAGATGTAGAGTGGATTCATCTGCTTCTGAAGTTTGGGGAGGGGGTATCAGTGGCAGGCTTTTGTGAACATGGTGATGAACCTTCAAGTCCATAAAAGGTTAGGAATTTCTTGAATGTTCTAGTGACTATTAGAATTCCTAATGGATATACGATGGTGCTTTTAATATATCGTATATTCATGTTCATTCCTAGTAATATCTGCAGGTCAGTTGTGTTATGTATGATGGTCTTATCTCCATAAATTTGAATGAGTTATAACACATCAAATGTAATATTCCTTTGCAGATTGTGATGTGCTGCAAGATGACTGTTTTGACCCTGGAATGGTAACAAGCAACTGCCGAGAAGCACAGGTGGGGGGATTGAAACTGGACCTGCCCCTGGATGAGGATGATTATCTGATGCCCTCTGCACAGCAGAGCCAAAATAATACTGCATACATGGATCTTATTGGTGATTCGAAACTACAAGGTAAGTTTATTCTACCTAGTGCTGGGTATTTTAGGTGAATGTATCATTTTCTGTATTTCTTCAGATGATGAATTGTACTCAGATTTTTTTGTGTTATTTGATTCAGTTTATCATCAGCATGAGATTCATCTGACAATACTAGACAGCTTACTGTCTAAATGGGTAGAAAATTGAATTTTCATTTATCTGATTATTTATTCTGTGAATCTTTGTTCTCTCACTTACTTTGTTAAATTCA
>NW_019771242.1:0-1129 GCF_002891405.2 Cryptotermes secundus | reverse complement strand
CCCAGGAAGATTCCTGGTACTCATTTCTGTTAGAGGTTGAATCGATCCCAGGTCAATAATGTGTTGGAATGGTTAGGTCAATTGGAAATAACCTCAGTACAAGATAGAAGTGGTAATACGCTCTGGCCGTTTTATCCCCAGAGATAGGCATCGGAACAGGTTTCAAAGGAGGCTGGGTGAGCCCCAGAAGCGGTCTGCATGCTGAACAGAAAATCTCCTGACTCTACCAGTAATTGAAAGCCGATACTTTGGCCGTTGCTCTACTGAAAGAGCTATTTAAAGGGTTATGTACTCAACTCTATTAGAAAACAAGCATATGAGCTCAAAAACAGATTTATATCTCCCTTCAGTTTTGTTTTAATAAAAGTAGGAAGAGGTTGGTTCAGGGCGACTAATTTCGAAAAATAAAAGGCATAAGGTGGTATTGGTTTTGTGAATATACATCAAGTTTACAAGGCACGGGAGAAAGTTCGAGGCCAAATGATAAGTACGACTACTTTCGCTTCATAATTGAGAGGCCCTTTTCTCCAAATTTAAGCTTGGATACCGTTACCCTGTGTGAGGATCTTCACGAATGTCTCGGTCCCTCCAGGCAAACGCCCGGTTACTATCTCCAATGAGGGTACGGCCGTTTCCTTCCTCACATTTCTGGTTCATTATTCATTAAACATCCTCCCCATTTCGTGTTATGATATTCTGAGCTACTCAGAGCACCGTAAAACAAACCATAAATAAATAAAGCGAAGGCACGGGGCTGTGGGCGGCGTGGAAATTCATCTCCATGCATCCTACATCTGGGCACTGGAAGAAAGTATGTAGTTAGGTTCAGGCTCAAACCATGTTACTTCCTTTTACAGCTCCAAATCTTCTTCCATTTTCAAAAAATTATTTATAAACTGCCTACAAAATAATTAATTTTGCCATCAATGAAATTCCTTATTAACAATTATGTCTCCCTTAAATTAAATAATAAACCTATATTTTTCTACCTTATTTCACTGAATTGGATTAATCAGAAATAAATTTGTTAATTCAGGCAAAATATTGTTATTTAAAGCCATTATACGTGTCTGTACATTCAGACAATTGGGAACGACGATAACAAATCAAAATCTGATTCAGGAGGAAA
>NW_019771241.1:0-1138 GCF_002891405.2 Cryptotermes secundus | reverse complement strand
TTCCACTGTTTCTGCAGTTTTATATGCTTCTGGCGATCACATGTTCGCACAAATACATATCCTGTATAAAGAACGTTATGAAAGCAATGAATGACTAAATCCAATATTTCAGTACCTCCATGGCATCTACTGTTGCCTCAAATTAACAAGTTCACGCCTGTGTCATCTGTTCTCGTCTGAAATGTCATTTAATGGCCCAAGAATTAACCAACACATCATTGTTCTTAATGTAATAAAGTTCATTCTGAAAGCATTCCATCAAAGACACAGAACACTGCAAGACCTCCCTCACATCCTGGCAAAAGTTGAGAACAGTGGTATCTCATACTGTCTGAACTGGGTGCGGAGCAACAGGCCCTTGGTATTTCTGTATGTAAATATACATACATACTCTATGCTGAACAGACGTTTAATAGCTTACAAACAGCAGACCTTAAACTTCTCAATTTCTACATGCATACAATTCAAAACAGGGGGCAGGACAGAGTAATCGGTATAGCGACTGGCTACGGGCTGGACGATCAAGGGGCTGGAGTCTGAGTTCCGGTAGGGTCAAGAATTTTCTCTTGTTCACATCGCCCAGACTGGCTCTCGAGTCCACCCAGCCTCCTATCCAATGGGTACCACGCACTCTGTGCCACGGTCAAGAAAATGTGGACCTACACATCCACTCCCCCATACACCTTCAATGGGTAGTGCTTAGTTAAGCACAGGGACATCTTTACCTTATACAAATCAAAATACACATGTAGTGAAATCAAAGCTGATATAACCAGAAGACAATGATTTCTGCACTATATTTATTATCAAGTCACCACCTGACAAAATACAACATACATAACATACATACATGCAATTAACATAACCACACAAACTTTTCACCTAATCACACCATTCACTGCAATATATGATAAAATGACCCTAGAAATTCTAACTGCAACATGAAAGATGAATACTATACAAAAGGAAGATGGAATAGCTTCTGTAAGAAAGTAAGTGATACTATACAAACTTTGTCCACTTACTTTAACCAACCCATAAAGGCACCATTCTACCAAATGCGTTAGAAAGGCTGAGTATGTGAGTATTATGGATAGGCCTGCATACTATCTAATATCTACATCTAATCAAATATCTA
>NW_019771240.1:0-1140 GCF_002891405.2 Cryptotermes secundus | reverse complement strand
AAATTACATAAATAATGTCTAATGTTATTATCCAATGTTAAGTTGTGGGAGGCGATTCAACCATTTAGTGAATTTAAGAATAAAACTGAAATGGAAATCAGTCACCTCAAGTACTGTCACCAGGATAGCTGAATGCATGTACAGTGACGCTGAACAAGTGAGGAAAGTTCTTGAAATCTGTGAATTTTTTCAGCCTTCAGCCTTGAGTTAGCTTATGTTTCTCTATTTTCCAGTCCCTTGTTTTCGTTCGGACGGTTTTCAACGATTACAACATTACTGAGGTGCGGTACAAGAGAGTACCATGATTTGAAGTCTACTGGTGAAGACATAACCGTATTTCAAAGCTTTTGTGCAGGTCTTCTGGAAATTAATGTTCATAAAAAAATCTTTCCCATATTTTTAACGCCACTGTGTCATTCATCAGAAAGCTCTATGTACGAAAGTATTGCGCAAAGAAACATGTAAACCGATCGGTAATTGTACACCGCCTCTCCACTGCTGTGCACTGAGGGGTCTTGATATTTAGTACAGAATTCTCCTGGTTGAGCAGAGGAAAAGTTTTCTTCGAGTTCCAAGAGATTCTTCTAGAAATCGTGGAATTTCTTGACGACAGGTGATTGGTGGTTGCTACATCTTGTTTTGAGACTCTGAGTGCATTAAATTCAACGTTTTTTATGAGTGCCTTTCAAGAGAGCAACATGAATGAGAGTAAACTTGTTCCTTCTTTGGTCAAGGTGGATGTTAGTAAGGCATAACTTGAGATTACTGATCAGCAGATACTTTAAAAGAGTGTTACTGAAAATGAACTTATGTTTTCGTTCTACTTTCTTAGGCGAATCTGGGGCATCAACATTGAAAACAATATGACATGTCTGCTGAAAGACAGAACTGTGAATCCAGCAGATACAACCGTTGCTAGGGAACGGCTCTGCATACACGCCCGTTGCTAGGTAATGGTTCAGTATCCATCAAGTGATCGCTGCAAACAGACAGACACCCAATAATATAAGCGGTGTTTTCTGTGCTGCCCCTGACGAGGCTACATAACGAGGACCAGCTGCTATTACGAGACTAGGAGAAGCCTGACATAGAGAGTATAAGAGGCTTAAACATGGCGGCGGTCAAGCATACGACCGTTCA
>NW_019771239.1:0-1139 GCF_002891405.2 Cryptotermes secundus | reverse complement strand
AAAGACCATGCAATAAAAACACCCTGAAGGGTGGATGAGTCATATCATGTGACAAGACAATAGTCGGAAAGATGAACACGAGATGTATAAAAGATGGGCTGTGGAGTAGAAACAAGAGGAGAAACAATAAAGCAAACAGAATAAGCTGACTTACTGTCGTGCAATACCCTTCCGAGGTTCAGACATCGAGCCTAGGGGAGGCTAAACACAGCAGTTCTCAACCTGAGATGCGGAGAAAAGGTTGTGTACCTGTACACCAATGCACAGGCGAATTGTATTTATACAGTCAACACCTTAGAAGGTGAACATATCTAACTCATATTGTAAAGTATAGTTTCACTTCCCAGAAAACACACTACATCTACATTACAAAGATCAGTAAGTTAATGACGTATAGGAAAACATGCAGTGTTTATAGTGAGAACAAAGTGAACTCCACAAATAACTTTTGTGAGCTAAACGCTGTGTTATTTATTGTCATAACATGCAGTATACGCAGGTACTACGGACTTAGAAAGGGTTAACCCTTTACAGCGTAGTGGTAACTATATATACTGCTTGCTTTAACACATATTTTACGCATAGGAATTCTTCTAATGTTTTGTTCGATTCTCAGGAGGGACCAGGACTGCGCAGCCGCTATGGCGACCGGCTGCGGGCTGGACGGCAGAAGGGTTTGATTTCAAATTCCAATAGGGGCGAGATTTTCCTCTTCTCCAAATCATCCAGACCGTTTCTGGGGCCCAAGCAGCACCCTATATAATGAGTACCGGGGGTTCTTTCCCCGGGGATAAGCGGCCGGGACGTGAAGCTGACCACTGACCTCCAACTAGAGCCGAGGTCAAGAATACTGGATTTATACTTTCGCTCACCCATACACCTTCATGGATTAGTTCTCAAGTAGTTATGCTCAGGACCAACTTTCATGATTCTCAGAATAAAGAGGGATTATTTCTGTACGCAAATATAAGCGGGCTGGGTTTTGAAATGGAGACCTGCCGTCTTCAGTCAGGTAGAAACGGAACTTTTAAGCACAGTGAAAACTCGGCAGACCAAAACTACATTAATCCAAATTGGCTTACAGTACCACAAAGACCAAAATCAGAACATTAAAAAATTACAAATTTAAATTATATATT
>NW_019771238.1:0-1139 GCF_002891405.2 Cryptotermes secundus | reverse complement strand
TGAAATTTGTTAATGCCTAAGTCACAGAGTTATTCTTAGTTTCTTCAGTCAAATGTTTGGATAGTGCCTTCAATTTTTCCACATACAATTCATGATCGTCTTTCCTTCTCAGTTGACACTGTATAAAATCTGTGCTTAAAATGATGTTCTTATATAACTTAATAATCAATCAGATTTGAAATCTTTGTATTGTAATTAATGGCCTTATGGAAAGGACTTAAAATAGAGTAATGCATCGGTTTATTTTTTAGGGTGGTACGTGAATATGATATGACTAATTCACCAAAAAGTAAATTGTACATAAAGTAATCATATTTTGCTCATGCTCTGTAAACTACCAGGAATGAGCATGTAGACTCCATTTTTTATTCAAACTTTCATAAATCAAACTGTGTAATTTGAATTAGAATTGTGCACACATCTTTTTATATATTCTATAGTTTGTATTATTACAGTGGGATTTTTTTTGCAAGCACACACTGAGACAAAAGAGTCATATTCTCCTTCCATCAAGTCAACCTGTAAGGCATAATTTTACATTGTGGAGGTGCTTTCCAGGAAATTCACTGCAGTACTGTATACTTCCAAGTCATCATTAATCCCTTTTGCAAATGATTTATTCCAGTACTATTGTTTTTCTGCTTCATGTAGAAGAATTTTCATTTCACATTTTGTTTGGTTTTCAGTGTTATGCCATATGAGAGTGCTGTAAATATCATTGATTGCTTCTTCTATGATGGTGCCAGAGTTATATTTCAAGTAAGTAACAAGTCCCAAAAGAAGCATAATTGTTAATTATTTGTTACATACATGAAAACAGTTTCATATGTTAAAAACCACATATTTTTGCATTTGTGTCAGCAAAGATGAATTTGTTCCTCCCATATCATGTACTGGAATTGCATTGGAGGTATGGATCAAGTACATCCGGTTTCTAACTTGCTGAATTGAATTCGAAAGGTTCCACATGTTAAGGAGCTTTATTTTAAATCACACCGCAACCCCACACTTGAATTTATATTCAATACATGATTTGGTTCATCCTGGTCATCACACTAGCAATATTATAAAAGGTTATCAACTCCTTCCAGTGTGATAGATAAATTTTTATTTTATAATTTTTTTGTTATTATTTATTT
>NW_019771237.1:0-1138 GCF_002891405.2 Cryptotermes secundus | reverse complement strand
GTATCTGGGTCTGTATTAACATGTGGTGACTCTGTAATGAATTGGTCTGTAACAGTAAATAGGCATGGGGCTTCATGGGAAGTTTATTATATTTGCTTGCTTTAGGATTGTCAATAAACAGTACTGATCCTTGGCTACAAATCTGTTCCTTCACATTACTGATCAAAGCTAATTGTGTCTTTTCTCTTTGTTTTCAGGAGCGTGAAAAGCTGATTCTGACTAGAACGGTGGTCTTCGAATTGGTCCAAGTACTTAAATTCAAAATATCAGTTCCAGATTCTAATTTTCTGATGCTTATAAATTTTGTTCTTCAGGTAATTAATGTAGTTCTGATAATTTTCACAAATAAATTTAGATTTCAGAATGAAGTCACACATGCTAGTGGTTTATTGTGACCCACTACATTTTGGAGATGCTCATTATTATTAATCAGTTCAGAAATCATTATCATCCTGCCCACTTTCCAGAACGCTGAATGTCAGGATATATAAAACAGTGACTTTGCGTATATGTTGAACATGGTCTGTTACTTTGAATAAAGAACATAAATTAAATGTATTAGAAAGCAGGGTGCTCAGCACAATATCACACCTAAGATTGATTAAGTAAGTTAGCCATTTAGGACCTTACATAATGAGAAACTTCCCGATTATACAAAACCTGCTATTATTACTACAGAGAAATGTAGAAGGCTGCAGCATGCTGAACGTGTGACTGTGTTGGGTGAGACAAAACATACACACTGAATTCTGGTTAGCTTTAGGATAAACATAAGACAGTAGTATGTGAGAATGTGTGATGGATGGAATTGGTTCAGGATTGTTCATTAGTTTGTTACACAGTTCAGGTTTTATGGTGATGTTTCATGTTAATAAGGCGGTCCATTATCATGAAAAATACTTATTTGTAGTTGTTGGAGTTTGTGTGTCCCTTCTTAACCTGCATTTTGTATGTGTTGTCTGTATTTGTCTCCATTATCCCCCCCACATTTCTAATGTTGGTCTGAAACAGCGAATTTTAGGCAATAAATAAGTGACTCGGAGTTACCAAAACTGTCAGTGTAATTCTGTTAAACATATATGAATGAGTCATTAGAATTTATTCACTTATTAATTATTCACATATGTATTCTATGTAT
>NW_019771236.1:0-1138 GCF_002891405.2 Cryptotermes secundus | reverse complement strand
GTAAATAAAATGGCACAGGTACATTTTTGGACCTAACCAAGAGACCAATTTGCAGCCAACTAACTAAAAGAACGGACAGGGGTTTGCCTTCACTTCTCCCTGTACTCGTACCTTCAGGGAGCGAAGCGTTAAGTACAAGGAGTTACGAGGAAGAGCCAGTAATTAGGTCACAAATTGAAGTAGAACAGCTGTAACGGATGTAATTGGGTTTCTATGTGTATCACTAGGTAGCAGCCACAGTTCCAGCTTCATGATAGTCTCGGTAACAGACGTACGCTCATCTCCAGGGGCTTGTTTCAGTAGTCAAAATGGCGATCGAGCTTGAGGAGTGTTCTACCGAACAGCAGCGTTCTGTGGGAGAAAGGACTCAATGCAAAGGATATTCATAAAAAAATGTTCTCTGTTTACTGTGGGAACTGTTCGCCGCGCAAAGGGGTTCAAAAGTGGGTCGAGAAATTCTCTCGAGGACGTTCGAAAGTCGCAAATGATGCCCGACTGGGCGCGGAAGTGGCTGAGACAGCAATCAAAAAATTCCTATGCTACGGGTTTCGACGCACTGGTAAGGCGATGGGACTGCTGGAGGATATGTCGAGAAACAAATGTCCTTCCCATGTTCGAATATCACACGGTTTGTGTTTTATACCCATTTCTGATATATTTACTGACCCTCCCTCGTACCGTTGCATATATCTCTTCACTACACTGTGTCTTTGGCGTTTGAGCACAAACCAATTTCACGGTATTAAAGTATTTTTTTACGCATCTTCACTACGTCATACTTGATGCTTAGGCAGAGGCAATTCTGCCTCTTTTAAGTCCCCTTGTCGCTCTTTTCACTACCCCACACGTCTCCAAGGAACAGAGCTTCAGTACAAGGGCAACTCTGCCTTTTAAGTTCTTCTTGTTTATATCTATCTCTTCACCGTTACCTCTTTGCACACTCAGAGAAATGTTTTACTGTTTGTCCTTTCACTGTAATTTCCGTCTTTCAAACGAAGAGTCTAACACTACAGGTGGTGACAAGCCGGGCACTTGACAGGCCTTTGTGTGCGAGGAAAACATCACTTTTTCTTTTTAAGTTTCTTGGGATTAGGTGAGACTGAGTCCACTTGGTACGTCAGCCACTAACTGGCCTACT
>NW_019771235.1:0-1130 GCF_002891405.2 Cryptotermes secundus | reverse complement strand
GGAAACAGCTCTCCGTTGCTCATTGGACAAAGGTAGCCGGTGTGGACGCTGTGGAGAGCGGAGAGCAGAAAAGTGAAATGTTCCAGTTTCTCACAGCGGTTCTTATGAAGAGTCCTGTCTTCTGAGATATAACATCGTGTAATCCGTTGAATGTCAAATGACGTTTCGGAAGAACATCTGTCAATTTTCAGGGTCGAAGAATAAGCCAAGCAAGAAACCAGCGTGAAAGTTAAGTGGCTTTCAACGGACTGCACGGCGTCATATACCAGAAGATCTAGAGAAATTTTTCTTTCAGCCTACGGGAAGCGGCCTTTCAGCACAACGCGGTCACTATACTGACAGAGCTACCTAGACTCCTCGATTAGTCGGTTGCTTGGTCAAAATGGTTCAGTATTTCCAGTACCTCATCCACCACTGCCCAAGTCCCCTCGCTGTTCAACCTCCCACGAGGGGATGGCACTGCAGGGAGACAAGTGACCACCAGCTGGTGAAGTCATTCATTACCAACAGTTGAGAAACACAAACACTTGCCACCTCACCCCTCTCTGTCATGCGAACGGTTCTCCAGAGTTAATTCTTCGGCCGAGGCATCTGCAGAAAGACAAGAAGTTCCGGGAATAACCAATCGCCTACTTTTCTTTCATACAACACGGACTACATAGAAAACGACAATTCTTCGTTGCCGCGGGAACGTGTTTACTGAGTTGTTACTTAGGAACGATGGGGGATATACAGGCCCACAGACACATGAATTCAACAATTTTTCTACTGTTTCGTGTATTCGTTGCAGCGGCAACGTGTTTACCAAACCGCTGCCAACCAACGAAAGGAGGGATACACTTTATCGAGCCTTTGCGTGGCAACGACAGGAGAGATACACATACTGATGGGAAGGATTTCCGAAGTATGCCGCTGCGATGGGCTCAGGTGCCATGATATACACACCAAATTTCATAAAGATTAGTTCAGACATTCAGAAGTTATTAAGCGAGGGATACAAAGACATAGAGACAGCATGAAGATCATATAAGCCGGCTTTCATTTTTTCAAAATAAGGCAAACCAATCAATCAATCTCCGTGGGCCGTAGTCCGCAAGCGAACTATACCGACCGAGCGACCCCCGCTTGTC
>NW_019771234.1:0-1135 GCF_002891405.2 Cryptotermes secundus | reverse complement strand
TCAAGATTTCTAAATGGCCACAGGTACCAACAACGGAGGTACTACTTTCGGCTTGTGAAGGAGATCTTATTGTCGCGCCAGCAGTTGCTAGAAACAGCTTTCAGCCAACCGCCAGGAGTCTTGCCAAAGATGGAACGCATCCCTCATCACCCACCACCTCGCACATCCTCAACAGAGCAAAGGGCTAGGCGTCGATACTTTCAGGAGTTGGCAGCAGTGAGACAGGAAGTAGGAGAAAGTGATCACAGCTCAGAGGATGATAATTATCCAGGTATGACAGCAGTAAACGTTTCTACTAGCTTTGTTTTAATTTGTGTGGGTCACTTTCTAACTGCTTACCTGCTGCAGTAATTTCCCACAGTTCTCCAGGCTCTTTTCTATTGTATAGGTTTTAAGTTTATTATTTAGTGACACTGTCAGTACCGAAACTGTGTAGCGTCAATGTCAGATGATTGATGAATATGGAGCAGTTGGTGGAATGAGAATTAGCAGGAGAAACTGGACTGCTCAGCGAAAGCTTTATCCACTAGAAGTGCTACATGACCTGACCTAGGATTGAACCTAGGCCACTACAGTAGAAAGCCAGCAGCTAACTGCCTGAGCCATGTCATAGCCCTCTGTTTTCTATAGCATTTGTGACATTCTCCTTTCAACTGTCTCTGGGTTACTGATAAAGGCTAATAGTATAATAGTTTATCTTTATGCTAGACAGTTCATTGAGAACAGTTGGCATCTTAGTCCTATTATATCTTCACTGTGATGATGTTAGCCACAAATTTTCAGCATTCTTATCAGACCTGAGCTACCTTCGCAGCACCAGGGACCTAGGGCTTCACTGTACGTCTCCCTGACAATCTCTCCCCTGTTGGAACATTATGTGTGGGGGGGGGCAGATTTATATAATAATTTCCAGATCTAAAGCAGTGCTTCCAAAACTTTTACAATTGATGTATGCCTTGGTGTCAGTGTGAGAATTGATGTACCTCTTTTCAGCTGCAGAATGTTATCGTGCATTATAAATGTACAGCATGATGCAGATAACTTCTTTCATTCTAACTGTGAGCCAACTGTGTAGAAAATGTAGGAGCTGCAACATCTCACAACCCTATGGGCCTCCATGGCCTGTTACAGTGAT
>NW_019771233.1:0-1137 GCF_002891405.2 Cryptotermes secundus | reverse complement strand
ATATATATATGGTTTTATTGCAGTCCTCCTAACAAATTTCATATCTGTGTATGCTGGTATGACGAGATCCTCTTTTAAGCTACTTTAATCGGAACTTTCGAGTTCCTGCAAAGAATCTGCTCAAGACTTCATTGATTGAAAGAAAAATAAGCATGCAATGCCGAGACTACTAACTTCGTGCTCCCGTACAGAAAAATGCCTTGTAAATACCTCGAACTCCGCCTATGTACCAAATAACTGTGTTTCTAAAGCAATTAAAATGTCCCGCCCTGTTGCCCTTCGCGCCCTAGGCTGGGGATTTCTCCAACTGTCCTCGTCCGTAGACCCAACTTACAGGCGCATATTTGCGGGAAGGAATCAAAGAACACTACACGCTAATTTGACTAAAACGCGCCTAAATTCCTCTGTAATATGGCTACTGGTTTTCCATGGCTGGAACATTTGTTCTTTTACAGAATTCGTCGCTTTAGCTGACAGGACTATCATCAGAGAGTAATTTCGGAAACATTTGTGTGCGATTGACTGCTGGGTTATTTATCGAAAAATGCAGAGGTTATAGCGTCCAATATTGGATAATCATGAATGATGGCCTACTTGACGGTACTATGTTATGACAGCATTCGCCAGGAGATAAGGAAAACCACGGAACACCTACCAGGATAGCCAGTGCCAGAACAAATTCGAATACACCTCATGAAAGACTTGAAAGGAAGTCCAAAATAAGGCAAAAGAAGTACACCTCATGAAGTTACAACATTCTAAGCACTTCTTTTCTCACAGGTTTGCGATCTTCAGTTTCCAACCTATTCTCTGCCTCAACTTCCCTAACATATATTCTCCACCCACATTTAAGCATCCCTTCCTTGCCTCCTCGTCTTTGTGGTGACTAGTGCAACACATTCTTCAACTATCTTTTTGTCTCTCATTCCTTCAGTTGTCTCCATGCCCATCTCAGGGGTCTAAGCTTCTTAGGAGTGAGACAATAACATCAATTTCTTCCTATACGTTAATTTCTCTCTCCATTTTGTCTTGACACAAGAAGATTCCTTAAATAATTCCACTGTCGTTAGTTTACCCCTCAGATTTCAATGTCATATAACAGAATGTTTTCACCTGTGTTCATGAGCACTATTTTCT
>NW_019771232.1:0-1136 GCF_002891405.2 Cryptotermes secundus | reverse complement strand
ATTAATTAATTAAGTACAACACCATGAAAATGTGTGGGGGAGTGAATATATAGCTCCACAAAACTGAACTCAATATTAAAGACATTCCTGAAGCAATATCTTCAAGGTTCTGTAAAAGTTTGAGAATTTCTTGACCAGCTGTCATAGTCATCGTCGCTGCTGCCACCATCACTGGATAAACATCCCTTCTGACCGACAGCCTGTCTCTGTATTCGTGTTCCCCAGTGACAGGGTGGCCCAGTTACACCCCAGGGCACTGGGTTCCCTTTCTGTCACCTTCAATGACTTGCACTGACTACTTATCAGCTTCTCAAAAAAAGAAGTTAAACAATGAAGTTAAATAAGTAAAATGTAAGTATGAGTTTTCACACTGAACATGTATGAAAATTTGTTTGATCTAACATTTTTCGCATCACACGTTCAAATTTAAACAGGCAGTACTCCATCACCATGTGAATATGCAATACTGTTAGCTTGATGTAGCTACTATATACTTGTCAATATAAGGCTCAGTGGAACGAGTCTATTACTGTACCAATTTACAAGAAGGGTGATTAAACTGACTGTAGTAACTATCATGCAATATCACAGATATCAATTTCATACATAATTTTATTCAATATCCTTCTCTCAAGGTTAAGTCTGCATGTAGATGAAATTACTGGGGATTATCAGTGTGGGTCTCGGCATAACATACCAACTACTCATCAGATTTTATGCAAATGTCAGATACTGGAGGAAAAAATGGGAGCATAATGAAACAGTACATCATCTATTCATAGACTTCAAGAAAGTCTATGATTCAGTAGAGAGGAAAGTACTGTACAATATTCTCATAATAGTTTGGGGTACCCATGAAACTCATTACACTGATTAAAATGCATTTAAATGGAACTTAGAGTGAAGTCTGTATAGATAAACATTTGTCTGATATCCAAACTGGTCTAAGACAAGGAGATGCTTTATATATACAACTTTACTTTAGAATATGATATTATGAAGGTCCAGGAAAACCAGATGGGATTGAAATTAAATGGGACACATCAGCTGTTCGCCTATTCTGATGATGTAAATCTATTGGGTGATAACACATATACCATAAAGAAAAACACAGAAACTTTAACTGATGCTAGTAA
>NW_019771231.1:0-1137 GCF_002891405.2 Cryptotermes secundus | reverse complement strand
CGCTCGGTCGGTATGGTTCGCTTGCGGACTGAAATCACGGAGTTAATGACGTTTAAAAATTAAGAGTTAAAATATTAGTTTCTGCGACGCAACGGTGTGTAGCCCGGTGGAAGACCATAGATGTTTCGGAGGAACCTACTGCCTCCATCTTCAGTATCTAAGAGTAAACCTAAGAAGCAGGATGGAGACACAACGGCGTATAGCCCGGTGGAAGAAAATCGATGTTTCGGAGGAACATATTGCCTCCATCCTCAGTGTCTAAGAGTAAACCAAAGAAGCAGGAACCTCATTCCGAAATATCGGTAACCTTCTACTAGACTACATGACGTCACATCCCAGAAGACCCTCCTCCCCATAAAAGGTGCTGTAAGAACCTGAAATCTAAAACCCATGTTTCGTTTAACAATCGACAAAGGAAGCCGTCTAGTTTTATTAGATGTTTGCCAATGTTTCGGAGGAACGTACTGCTTCCATCTTCAGGTTCGCAGAATAAGTTCAGATAACTGCTTGCTTCTTTGCTTTTTGTGCTTGTTCTCAGACTTCGAAGATAGATGTCCAGTTTTACCAGACTACACGGCGTCATATAACAGAGGAACCTGTTCTTCTTAGTCACTGTAGTGTGAATTTCGGACCTCTAAAGCAAGCAACTTCACATCAGCCCAGGGAAGTTTAATTAACGTCATGCTTGTGTGCATATTGACACGTGATACATGAAGTATGTGATCTTTGGGGAAAGAAGGTTTCAGATAGAAATTCCAGACTTGAAAACCCGATAAATTCCTACAAAGAAATGTGGAAGTGAAATGCTCAAGGCCAATTCGATAATCCTGTATCCTTCCAAGCCTTTGATACGCTTTTCTTGTCCACCTCGCACTCAGCTCTCGCTTTGACGTCACAATAAACAAGCCTCGATACACATGGGTCAAGCAGGGTCTCTCTTAGCCTGCAGCAACGTAATGCTGAAATGCTATAAAGTTAGTACAGACGGGATTTGGGTTGGAAACCGGATTTATTGAACACTTTAACACACAACTCGTGACTACACTCTACAAATCACTATCACACAGAGACTAGTGCCCTCAGTCACAGTGTTTACTGCACTGCTTGGTAACGTATTCCAACAGCGGACGGTCCTCA
>NW_019771230.1:0-1135 GCF_002891405.2 Cryptotermes secundus | reverse complement strand
TATTTGTCACTTTGTTTTCTTTCCCTTCCGTACACGTTCTGTTTTCTTGTTTGTCTTCCTCTTTCACATGTTCACAATTTTGTAACGTCTTAAATGTAATGAATGCGCTTAATACGGTAAGTGAATAAAACAGTTCCAATAAAGCTGGGCTCTGTCATTTCAGTCTTCTCTTAAACACGTCAAAGTTCCGGAAAGAAATTTAAAAGCTGGACTGGAGATGTGACGCCCACGTTGCTTCATTTGTCTTGATAAGACGGGTTAAATGCATAAGACAAGATTACTCCTAAAGGGTAGGTCTTAGAGAAAGTAGATCCTATTATCTGTCATCTGGAATCTTTAAAGGTAGTGTTTTGTCCGAAATCTGCACGTGATCTCATGAATAAATTAATACTGGAAAGCTTCAGAGACTTCCTTGATAAATGGGATGTTTGTACTCACTCATTTTATATAAGGAGTATGTTCACTAAAATAATGATAATATTCGTTACGAGACATTAGCAATTTCAAACGGTAATTAACATTAGAAACCAAGACTAGAGACTCTCTTCTTCTGAGCTCCATACCACTGGTTGAGACTTGGCCTTCTATGACTAATTTTCAGGTTATTTAGATCTTAGCTTCGAATGAGGCCGGGAAGCCTTAAAATTGTGAGTAGTTAAGGGTTTGGAGCTTATCACAGTGACCGCGCTGTCTAAGGCATGTTCTGCCTTCACCCGCTAAAAAATTTGGATCGTGAGTTCGAATCCCATTTGAAGCATGGATATCTGTGTTTGTTTATTTTATTTTATTTTATTTTTGTGCTGTACTTCACGTATGTGCGCAAGTAGTGGCCTTGCGACGAGCTGATCCACCGTCCTATGAGTGCTTCCTACTGTGTAAAGATGAAGAAACTGAAAAAGCGGCCAAGGTCCACAAGGACTGTATAGCCATAAATAGTTAAGGGTTTGGAAGGCCGTGCCATAGCTCAGGCGGTCAGTTGCCGGGATCCCACCGCGGCGGTTCGGGTTCGAGGCCAGGTCAGGTTATGTGGGATTTGTGATGGACAAAATGGCACTGGCGCAGGTTTCCTCCGAGTACTTTTGTTTCCCCTGTCAATTCCAATTCCACAGACTGCTCCACGTTCATCATCACCTAT
>NW_019771229.1:0-1135 GCF_002891405.2 Cryptotermes secundus | reverse complement strand
AAACATCAGTAGGAGACCAGTTCTACTGATGAGCCCAGATGATTGTATATTCATATAGCATTATGGGATTTCTGGACTTGTCCATTGCCCGAGTATTCCAGACGGAACATGGTGGTTCAGAAACAGGGTCTGTTTCCATCCTTGATGAAATGGTATGAAAATACCTACTCACTTTCATCTGTTACACTTAGGTAATCTTGGATCCAGCAGTTACTCCAATATAATGGACCAAACTGAAAAGGTTTCTTTATTGTTTGCATCCTGTTATGCATTATTACTATATGTTATTATTATACAGCTGTCAGCACAACAAATTCACAATAAATAAACTAGTATTACTGTATTAATATTATTTTATTATGTGCGTTTGCTACATGTTTTGATCCAGATGGACCATCATCAGGCAATATTCATGAAATGTACTGCTCACATTGAATTGTATTTCTATTGTGGGTCAGTATTAGTGGTCATAAATGTAAATAAAAAGAACCACAGAATGGGAACAACGGTGTCTAATAGCAAGAGTACATGGTACCTTATACAGAACACAATAAAACATACACAATAACTTTACCACCATCACGCACAGCATAAAATATAGAATTTACACCACTTAACACATAGAAAACTGCCACATAACTCATGCACATAATAATGAAAAACAATGCAGACTCCCAAAAAAGCCCACTACTCTGCGATACATCATCATAGACCATAAAGAAATAAAATTTAACTTCTAACTTCTGAGTTATAAAGTTTTACATTTAATGCTAATATTTAAATGTAATGAAACACAAGAATCGTAGTGAAATTTATGTTTATGACCACTAATATGGATCCACATTAGAAATACAATTCAATCTGATCAGTACATTTCATGAATATTGCCTAACAATGATCCAACTGCATCAAAACATGCAGCAAACTTACATAATAAATGAATGTTATTAATACAGTAATATTGGTTTATTTATTACGAATTTGTTGTATTGACCATTGCATAATAATACTATATATAAAAATGTTTCTTTTCTCCTGGCCTATATTGCCATATAGTTTGTTAGACAGATACAATACTGTCTCAGTCTTCAGGGTAGAAGATAGAGGAAATATTTTCCTTAAAAATATCGTCATC
>NW_019771228.1:0-1131 GCF_002891405.2 Cryptotermes secundus | reverse complement strand
TGAGGTGGGAACGTTACCTCTAGACTACGGAGGCCGCTTTGGCCTGGGTTAGTAGGCTTGGATGAATTTTTGAGAGGAGGGTTCTGCACTAAGCCAGCAATTGAACTGATTAGAGTATGAAGCTAAATTCTCGTATATTAAAAACAACATATCACTATTTAGGGGTGACTATAGACGGGGTATGAACTGGTGAATAGATCATTGACCACTTATACCCACCATTTGGAAGTGCAAGTAATTACAGAGCTATCACTAATCTCCACACTTTAAAAATAACCGCAGCACACTCTAAGCCTTTTTCAGCCTGCTGTATCTTCATCAGCCGTTCCCTTGCAACGGCTTTTAATAACATAGATTCCTCAGCTTTACGCACTCAGTTTCTATTTTCACAGCCTCCCGTCTAGTGTCGTCAGTCACGTTGCTTGGTAACGGCTTCCAACTGTGGACGTTCCTCTGCTTCTGGGCTCACGTCCATACAGGGTGGCCCTCATCTCAAGCCAACTTCATACTGACACTTCCAGATTGACTCATTATGCAGCTTCTGCATAGATCCCATAGAAAACACCGCTTCCAACAGTGCTTCCATTGTTGCGTAGCGTCACTGTTGGAGCGGACAGCATCCACACCTTTCCAGCAGTTATTCACTGTTGCATGCGTACGTTGCTTAGCGATGGTTTTGGTATTGTTGCGTACTTACAGAGTAGTTGCCTAGTAATGGTTGTTTTTCCTGGTTCCACAATTCCTTGTTTGAGCAAATATGTCACAGTGTGTTCAGGTCAAGGAACGCCAATCACAATAATGAAATTGTATGAAGTGAAAGAAGTAATGCAAACCTGTCTTTATCCCGAACGAAAATATTCTTTCGGAACACTAAAACATGTGAACCATGGATCAAATATAAAAATAAGATAAATTCTGCGTAACGACCTTGTTATTATTCTGTCAAAACGTATAATAAAATTTATTTAATTTATAGCTTTTCCTATATTATTAACACCTGCGGACGAAGGTTGTGACTTGTGCAGCCATGCCTCTGTGTCAGTAAAATTCTGATTCGTGGAGTATTTTATTTTACTAGCTTCTGGGCAAATCCTTGTATCTGGGAGCTGAAACATCGTGTTTTTTTTTTTT
>NW_019771227.1:0-1133 GCF_002891405.2 Cryptotermes secundus | reverse complement strand
GCTCACACATTTTCTTGACAGTTGACTCACAGACGGCGGTGAGGTCAGCCTTACGCGCCGATCGCCCTTTACCTCGCAGGAAGATTCCTGGTACTCATGTCTGTTAGAGGCCTAGTCGACTGCAAGGTCATAGTGCGGCTGGAAGTATTAGGTCAGTTGATAAATTCGATGACATTGGAAATCGAACCCGCAATCTTCCGGCTTGTAGCATAGTGCCTCAATATATATTTTTTTAGTGGTGAGATTTGTCACTCCCATTCCACATTGTCGTAATGCTAGGAGTATAGTAAGGAACTGTCGAGCGTTAACACTTCACATAAATATAGGCCTGTGGTATGTGGTAGGTCACGAACGAGCCGTTACTCGATATTTCTGGTGTATCGTATGTATTGTGTGAGTAGTGATACTTTTTTATGTGGAGATGTGTACCGTGATATATGAAGGCGACGGTTTGCAGTTGACTATTTGTGCGCGTTATTCATGGGATAAGTACGAAAGCTTACTGAAGGAATATTCTCAGCGGATGTCAGAGTAATAGCGCATACCTTCCGTGACTTTCCCTTTTCGTGTAGTCTTCATGCTTCGCTGAAGTCTGATTTCTCGCGTGTGATGTCACGCCAAGGCGGCTGACACCCCTGCCACAGTATTTACACACGTTTCCTGTGTTGCATTAGGATGACAGTGTGTGTCCATATTGGCTTCTGTGCCTATTTGTTTGGTGGCACGTTTAATGTCTTGTTTAGACTTCTTCTTACTCTTTGCTTCCCTCAGATCTTACTCTGCTATCAAAGTTTGATTGTTTAATGAAGTTTCTGAGTTTCCTGCGTTTAAATTCCACAGAGTCTAATGGTTCTACATAGGCGTGCTCGAAAGTAGCTGTTTATTGTTTTGGTTATTTTACGCCTCCTTCTCTGCCTAGAGCATATAACAGTAAAGAGTTCTGTCACCTGTAGTCCGTTGTAAGTCAACCGACGTTTCAGAAGAACATGTCACCTCTATATTGTCCAGAGTACGTCAAGAAACTAGCATGCAAGTTGGAGACGCTATGTTCCTCCGAAAAGTTCATTGACTTTCAACGTACTACACAGCGTTATATCCAAGAAGATATAACTCATAACCACGGCTGTAGGTCG
>NW_019771226.1:0-1134 GCF_002891405.2 Cryptotermes secundus | reverse complement strand
GAATCAAATTTTGATTTCTTACTGTCATTCCCAAATATTTGAACTATGCCACATTTTCAAAGGGTCTATTATGGACATTGTTTACTCTGTTTTTACTTCTAGAGCAGCCACCCCACAAGCATCAATTACAGCTTCTGTGTTCTTTATGGCATTTATGTTATCTTGAATTAGATTTACATCATCAGCATAGAGCATAAATTCTATTCAATTTCAGTCCCACTTGGTTTTTGTGATCCTTCCCAATAGAATATTCTAAGGCAAAGTTGAAATGCATTGGTGAATAAGCAACTTGGTTTGGACCATTTTGAGTAGGAAATGTATCAGACAAATGCTTACCCATACAGAGTTTACTGTAGGTTTCATTTGCACACATTTTGTAAGCCTCACTATTTTCATGGGTACCACAAACTCAGACTACTGTGCTGTATTGGTTCATTGTAGCCACATTTTTTCTAGAGTATCGGATGAATATAAAAGAATCTGATCAGTAATTGATCTTTTATGTTGAAACAGACACTGTTGGTCATGAATAATTTTGCCTTTGTGTAGAGAGGGAGAAGGATGTTGGATAAAATTTTGTTTGACATTGGTAACAGTGATATGCCTCAATAATTGCTACAGTCAGTTTTCTCACCCTTCTTGAAATTGATACAGTAATGGACTCCTACTGTGCAGGCAATTCTACCACATTCCAGATAGAATTAACGAGTTTACAGATTTCTGAATATAATTTCCTACCTCTTGCTTGAGTCATTTCTGCCAGAATTTGATCATTGCAATTTCAACCTCAGAAGGACTAGGCTGAGGTCCTGATGGCACAGCTGTAAATATTTCTATCAGCCTAACTCCACAAATCCTATGCTGAGAGATGTAATTTTTCCATCTAATGAATGTGCTGTGAGATCATTCTTCTCAGCCTTTACCACGTTAGTTGTAGGTTTGGTAACCGTTCTCTCTTCTCAGCATCCAGACCCAACCTTTTATTCAGTGGGTACTGAGGACTCTTTCCTTGAGGTTAAAAAGGGGGGGACATGGAGCTGGCCACTCACCTCCATCTGGTGTGGAGGTCAAGAATGGTGGAGCTATACCTCCATTCCCATGTAAGTCTTCATGGTGTTGTGCTTAATTAATTAA
>NW_019771225.1:0-1133 GCF_002891405.2 Cryptotermes secundus | reverse complement strand
GTGACTGGCTTCTGAGTAACCTACTGCCTCCATATTCAGGATAGAATAAATGGAGATATGAGTTTCCTCTGAAACGTCGGTAGGTTCTTGCATGACATCACATCCCAGAGTACAGAAATCTTCATATTCACCGCCCTGATAATTAGTCTTTTATCCTGAATATGGAGGTAGCAGGTTCCTCCGACACGTTAATGATTTTTCTACCAGAGTACACTGATTCAACCCCAGAAAACACCGCCCTGAGAACCACTGTTCCTCCGAAACGCCATATCCCAGCACACCGGCCCTGAACACTTAGGCGGCTGCTCGTCTGCAGAAGCGTGATGTATACAGACAGATAAAACCGTCTGTCGTCATGTCTTAATGGTATCGGGCCGCGAAGTGGTTTGCAGTGCCTTTTAGCCCGGAACGCTTTATTAAGCATTTCAGACGGGGCTGTACGTGGCCTGGAAAGCAAAGACCATTAATCTCAACGGCCAGGAATTCACATCAGATGTCAGGTGGGAGATCACGCAGTGGGTACCACGGCTGAGAGCCCCTCCGGCAGTCCGTACAACTACTGTCCGTCGGCATTAGTATGGGGCAGGGGTCAGGAGAGTGGAGGATGGCTACAACGTGTCTTGGTGCCCTAGGGAGGGAGTGTGGGGGAACCCTGCGCGAGCCAGCACAGTTCCATCAAGCGCAGTAAGATATGTTGATGTGGTGCCGCAGCGCGGTAATATTCAGACTGACGCATCCTACAACTTTCTGAAAATCCGCCCCCGCGAAACTAAAATTTCTGTAGTAGCGGGCATCAGAAATTCGGATAATCCATTTGTTTTGCCGTTTGGAAGTAACAACAGACGAAAGGCTCTCGTCTTCTTTTCTTATTTCTTCCTCGGTTTTCGCCTCATTTGTTTTCTCTTCTCTTTCGTCTTTTATGTTCCCTCATCTCTCTCTTCTCTTCTCTCTCTTATTTTTCCTTTTTTATATGTTTTTTCTTCTCTCTCCTCTCACCTTTTTGTCTTGTATTTCTCTTTGTTTCCTCTCCTCTCTTTGCTCCTTCTTACTTCCTCTTCCATTTTTTCATACTACTGTTATTTTCTTTCATCATTTATCTCTTCCTTGATTCTTCTTCTCTTTTATTTTGCTTT
>NW_019771224.1:0-1132 GCF_002891405.2 Cryptotermes secundus | reverse complement strand
GTGAAGTTATTTGTCGTGTTATACACCCAACACGTGACAGTATTATCCTTCCAGAACACATATTTTTGTACCAATGGTATTAATGTTTCTCCAGTACAATCTTGTATTGCGATAAGAAAGATTTTCTAATTTTAATAGCAACCCTGCTAAACTCTGTACCTAATGACACTGACCTATATCATTGTAACAACCAAACACTGCTACAACTATAAACAGCTTGGACATTTCCCATCCTCAAGCCTTTTCAAACATAATATTTTGGAAAAATGAATCTGTCTGTGCCATCAGATAGAAAGGAGGGAGCGGTTCCTGCTCAGTTCGGCCCATTACAAAGAGCTATTCTTGTCCAGTCGGTGCAGTGGCCCAATTGCGTAGAACTATCCTTCCTTATATCTGACAACAGAAATGGATCCAGCTTCTGAAATGTTTGAAAAATGCCAAGGTGGTGGACAACATCCCCAAAATAACATTCATGTTCACTGCCACACTATCATCAGAAAAATTAGACACAACTCCTATGGCTGAAAGGCAGATAACAGCACAGATCTGTGATGTGTTAGATATTTGGATGTGTACATTAGAAAGCTTATAACTATGTAGTTTCTCCAGTATTGTTGCATGAAGGTCACTCTTCTAAAGAATATGAATTTTCTGATCATACAGAAGCATCCTTATGTATATTCCAAATAAACTGTTAAGCAGACATCAAAACTACATTATAAATTAATTTTTATATGTTTGAAAGCAACTAACTAGGCATCCTCTCATTCAAGTGTCATACTCAAACTGTGGTGATAGTCACTTTTAGCTTACATGAGATACACAAAATAGTGTGACGTGGATGGTGCAACAGCAAGTAGGGAGAGCAACCGCAATCAGTATCGAAGGGTGCAGCTCAAGACACCTATCACCTCTGGGAAAAATAGCACCGGCCTATAAGATTCTCAAGAAGACGCTAGAGCTGAAAATCATGAAGAGAGCAACTAGGATGTTCGATGGGTTGCAGAAGGTGAGAGAATCGACACTGAGGAGGCATCAGAGTCCTCCAGAGCGACAGTACGTGGATAGGACCTTGTGGAGGGGTAGGCCCCCTCCAAAATGGAAAAAGAGACTTCAAGCAGAGGAGGAACAG
>NW_019771223.1:0-1128 GCF_002891405.2 Cryptotermes secundus | reverse complement strand
GAGGCACTATGCTACAAGCCGGAAGGTCGCGGGATCAAATCCTGAGGTGGTGTTTTTTCTTTTTTCTTTTTTTCAATTTACCTAATCCTTTCAGCCACACTGTGGTCCTTGGATCGACTCAGCCTCTGACAGAAATCAGTAAAAGGAATATTCTTGGGTAAATGGTGGCCAGTGTGTAAGGCTGACAACCATACCGCCATCTACGAGCTGACTGTCTAGAAAACGTGGGAACCTCAAAATCTGACAACCCTATGGGGCCTCCACAGCCTGTTACAGGGGTATCTTTACTTACCTTTTTACTTTATGTAACATAACATATTGATGAGGACAAAATCTTTCCTCTTTTGTTACAGTGAAGTTCTCATCACAAACCATACTCATATTGTGGCGCCACTGTGTTCTTATATAACTCCTCACCTGACAATATGACCAAACTCTGACTGAAGTACTTCTTCCATTAATTTCAACATGTCCCAAGCTTCTAATTCATCTGCATTGAGAAGCTCTCTCTCAGAAAGATATACAGCCAAATTATTGCGCAATTCCTTATCAAACGATTTCAAACAGATACCTCTTAATTCTTCTTGTGGTTCACAGCCCTGTTGTGATAAAAAGCCATATTAATTTCAATGTACATGCAACACACAAGCATTCTGCAATGAATTATTTTCAGGTCTTGTATTGTACTGAGAGAGTGGGAACCTTAAGGACTCAAGACCTCTACTGGGTCCATTTTTTCAGGCATTAAACCAGATCAATATAAAATAAGACTCTTGATCCTTTGAACATTGTCCATGTCCCCAGTAGCAGGTAACAATGACTTTGTAGCACTAAAATCTTACTCCACACCAACACAACTGATTATGAAATAAGGTTCTATTGCATTCAGTCACCAGAACACTTCATAATTACAAATTTATCCTGCAAATCAATTCATATGAATTCTTATCATTCCACAAACAGCATGCATAAAAATCTGATGAAGACCTCTAGTTGATAACATGTATTTTTATAAATTCTCTACAACACAGCTTTCTCCAATCCAGACAGCTACATGAATTCAGCCATCCACCTTCCAACTATACTAATACAAGTTATTTCACAATTTTCATTCGCTCTCAAAAAAAA
>NW_019771222.1:0-1132 GCF_002891405.2 Cryptotermes secundus | reverse complement strand
TAGTTACGATCTGTAAGTGTTCAATAAATCAAATTACCAATCCAAACCCCGTCTATAGACACTAGTTCACATGACAATATCATTCTCGATTATTTTACGTTCACTGAGTGCCATCCTCTCACATTCTTCGACGCTACATAATATCTGCACTTGATACTGCGTCATTAAAAAACCTACGAACAATCCATTCAGGACAATGAATACAGCTTTCGCAGTCTGCATATGCTGCAGTGAACCACTGTAATTATTCCATCTCTAACTCCAGTCGTTATCAGCGGGTCTCTGCACCTGTACGTAAGTCCGACATATTGCTGATGAAGTGGGGAGAGCTGTCAGAGCAGATGAGTATCAATTTCACGGTCTTTCTTGTAAAACTTTTTATGGTTCGCATTATCATTATTTTTTCACCCACTTTCATTTTCTTTGCTGCTGGTTTCTCTTTAACACGGTTCCAGTTGCGTATATTCTGCTTGCACCTGCCGCGTTTCCGAGCTTCACTATACATATTCAATACGCCTATTTGTCGCATCTTCATTCACCTGGCCTCTCGCTAGTCATGGAAAACACAGGGCACACTGTCCGACTTACGTAATATTATATATTAATTAATTGAAGCTGTAGTATATTAATTTGAAGACCGGTCTCAGTGGCGGCGTGGTCTGCAAAACATGAACTGTCTTCGCCCGTTCGAACAGTGGGCTCTTGGGTTCGAATCCCACTCCAGATATGGACGTCTGTGTGCGTTTGTGATGTTTTGTGTGTAGGTAGCTGCCTTATTACTAGCTGATCTCCCTTCAAGAACTGAAAAAAAGCGAAGAGGGCTCAAAAAAGGGCTGTAGAGCCACTGATTAATGAATAAATGTATTAATATATAGATACACTGGACAAATAACATCCAACGATACATACTCTAAACTAGAGACCTGTAAATTGTTTAAAGGAGTGTTCCAAATTATGGCAATGAAAACTTGACGCGGGAAGACAGAGATGAACACGACTGTAAAATGTCGCAGTGTAGCCTTACACTTCACAGGCCTGACAAATTGCATGCCGCATTTTGCTCAAGTGTTTACTGCGATAAGTTGATTTTTTTTTTTTTCATTTTTTATTAACATAACCTCGCAAAATATTT
>NW_019771221.1:0-1131 GCF_002891405.2 Cryptotermes secundus | reverse complement strand
CCATTCTTCTTTATTCTTTGCCTTTTGTCTTCATATCTTCATTTTCAGTTCTTAAAAATTATTCTCTGCATCTTTCAACCATCTAAACTGGAGTTTTTCCCATTTTCTTCTACCTATTGACTTAGTTCAAAAGATATCTTACTCACCTTTGTTTAATCCATTCTTATCAGATGCCCCAACCACCCAAAAGTCTCCTTTTAAGTAGCATTTTAAGTTCTCACATTGATGATAATGTTGAGTTCTGTCTTCTGAGATATAGTATATTGAATATATTGGAAGTCAACTGATGTTGCTACCTGCTTCACCCTGGTTTCTTGCTTGGCTTATTCTTCAACCCTGAAGATGGAGGCTACATGGTCCTCCGTAATGTCTGTTGACTTTCAGCAGACTAAACAACCTTATATCCCAGAAGACAGAGCTCTTTGTGCCTTAATATCTACTATGAGATCAGGAGCGTTGAATAATTGTTTTAGTTCTTGGTTGGTTCTAATTATCCAAACCCCTTGCTTATTTAATGATCCATACACCAAACTGTTAAATATTATTTAACTGAGTTTCAGACTTCAAAGTATTAAGCAAGCAAGAATTGATGTGTAACAGACTGAGCACTCAACCAAACAAATTTAATTCTGCTCACTTTCTTTATAATTACTATCAGGCAGGTATTGTATAAACTGTTTCATAATGTCTGAAAGTATTAAATGGATGTAAAAATGTTAAAAGGATCCTGCCTTGTGGTTGAATCTTAGAAGATATAGGTAATAAATAAAACCTACAATACAATGTCCTTGAGAAAATATTACTGCATGTAGTTCGTTTATTTACCGCATGTAGTTGTGTGACGCATATAACCTAATCAGAAATTAAAATTTTTCATCTGTTTCAGGCATATGAGCGGCGATTTCCAACTTGTCCACAAATCCCTGTGTTTGTAGGTTGTGAAGTATTATCAGACACCAATAGTCCAGATGGAAGTCAAAGAGTAACTGAACGTCGTTGTAAGCTCAACGTGGAAGCACCATACTTATTAAAAAAGGTAATATATTGAATAAAAATAAGATGCATATATGATGGGAAGTCATAGTGTTTTAATTATAAAAAGAACAAACTCCATGGCCTGTAGTCTGCAAG
>NW_019771220.1:0-1130 GCF_002891405.2 Cryptotermes secundus | reverse complement strand
TTGGTTAGTGTGACGGACCAGAATGAAAGACCTTAAATTTATTTTATAGTTTGAAACGTACGCAAACTCTTGTTTATTGTTTCAAAATTATTTCATGCTATTCCAATAAGAAATAACTAAGTGAGATTTCCCACTTGGATTCAAGGTATGTAAACTCCATATTACAGTTCTTAGAAAATTCAGAAAACCGTTTTGATAAATAATCCTATAAAACAATGCATGTGGTCTTCCTGGAACTAAATTCTTTAGGACCGACGTAAAAGTTCCATATTTTTATGTCTAACAGATTAAAGTTTTTAAGTTGTGCCTGTGCTTAATTAATTTAGCACTATGCCATGAAGACATATCGGAGAATGGAGGTTTAGCTCCACCATTCTCGATGTCAGAACCAGATAAATATTCAGCTTCATACCCGATCATTTAACCGACGGAAGAACTGTCCTCGATACGCACTTGATAGGAGGTTGGGTGGGCCCCAGAGTCGGTCTGTGGAGCAAAGAAAAAATTTTCCCTGCCGGGAATCGAACCCGGCCATCCAGCTCCTAGCCCGTCACTAAATGGACTGAGCTATCCCGACTCTAAGCGACAACATGCGGAAAGAACCAAGAAATTTTTGATTCCAAGTGCGCAGTACTCCCTTATTCTCTCCAGCCTCTTTCGCTCCACCGAAGAGCATCAAAATAAATTCTTATATCGGACGATGCTGAACGCATGCTACGGTCCAACACAGCAATCAGTAATCCTTAACTGAATTTCTGCGACATCTAACCATATTTGCGTGCTACATACTTATTTCATCTTCCTCAACTTACACACTCTACAAATGTTTATTATGACATGACATCTGAAGACCGGAGTAGTGAAGCCACAAGAGAGAGTCGTTGCTAGGCAACGGGTGGGTAAACAAGTTTAAACAGCAACAAATCAAGAAACAATAACGGGGAGGTGTGGGAAACGGCGTTTTCTATGCGGTCAGCCGCGAGGTTATATAACGAAAACCAACGGGTTCGAATACTTCCACCGTAATCCTGCGAGTCGTAGGAGGTAATGAAAATGGAACTCAATGCCTGATGGTATAACTGGTTCACCCTGTTCCTGGGGGATATAAATACGGTGACCTGGTCCTCCAG
>NW_019771219.1:0-1129 GCF_002891405.2 Cryptotermes secundus | reverse complement strand
TAAAATAAATAGCTCTGAATCAGGAGCTATCGAAATTAACGGCAGTTCTAGCCCTGTGACCACCGTGCTTGATGGCTTGGGTCTCCTTCTCAAGAATCTAAGTATGTACCGTATATAACCTTTGAAAACACCGTTGAGGGTCTCCGGTCTCGAACTTCGGCAAACGGCGACAATAGACATCTATAAGCCGGTCTATACCGTGTCGTAGAAACTCCTAAATAACATAATTTCACATGTTTGTTAAAGGAGTGTTGTGGGTATAGGCATACCGCCAGACTGCGAAATAGACAAGCATGGCGACACTTAAGGATTGGTTTCAAATTTTGGCGTTTGGCCCACTCTCACCTCACGACAAGACAAGATTTATATCTCACGGAACGTCCTTTTTATTTAGTTTTTTTACAAGTCTCGCCAGGAGTGGACATTGTCCAGCTAAATTGTTTTGTCATTAGGGAGCAGTTACATAAATTTCTGGCATTCCCGAAGAAAAAACTGTCTTTCATGTTCTATTCTTTATTAATAACTCTTGGTCTTTTATCCTAATATGAACCTCGGACAGGTTGATACGATGCAAATATTCTTTCTCAATCGATAGCAGTTGTGCCGCACTGTGTTATTGACAGCAATGTCGACAGTAGCAAGAAATGCCATGCAACCAATAGATATTTACTTTGTGTAACAAATAGGGCTACTGAATTCCATTTTAAGCTAATGCCTGACAGAAAGATATATAGTCCTATTCTCGGTTGTGGCATTCAGCCCTCGAATTTTGTCATGTTTGTAAACATCTAATCTGGTGAATATTTAACTAGATTCTTGTATGCGTTTAGTCTTAAGTGAAGTGGGATTTAAAGGTAATTAAAATGAACGGAAGATATGTATGACAACAGTCGGATGGTTAAGGTGCTGAATATCAAGATAGATTCAAATCTATCGCACCTCTTACATGTGTATGTTATATATACATATACGACTTCTTTGTTAAAACCGTCACAGCACAGCTATATCGAGGTCAGTGCCTAGTTTTGACTCTGCTACATGTTTCGTTTATTAATAGCCATCATCAGGCAAATACATGGCTAACATACAGGGTGATTCACGAAGTTTTATCCCCACTTAGGGAGGGCAT
>NW_019771218.1:0-1127 GCF_002891405.2 Cryptotermes secundus | reverse complement strand
TGTATTAAATATATTTTTAGTGTCTTTTATTTAAGGTTGTTGTTGCATTGTAGACTGTAACTTATGATATGAAAATGATGCCATAACGCAACAGGATTATGAATTATAATAGTATAAATTGGTTTACTTACTTTAATATTCAGAAACCACCGTATAACCTATGGCATATAATAATGAGACGGCATTTATACAAAAACTATCATACTGAAGCTGTCATTATATGCTGTCGCTGGCTTACCTAACGACCTCCTAGCGACTGTCAATGATGTGGGAAATATTCTCTAAGATTCTAATGATATGAGGTGCTGTCGCATGGCTGATAATATAATTATCTTCCGGCGCGGCCTTAGGAAAGCATTTTATGCATCAATTCGTTTACTTTGTTTCTCGTATCTTACGTAAGGCATTATGAGGGGTTACACGTCTTTCCTTCGTTTGTGTCATTGAATAAATGCGATATGTGTTGTCCTTTTGCATTAACTTCGTGAATAACCACGTCCTCGACACGAATTATTTGATCATTTTCGCTATATTCTGACCAGATGCACGTAACTGCAAAATGAATTTCTGTCCTTTCTCAATCTAGTATACTATCAGATGTGTTAGTTTAGTGAATATCGTTTACACTGCTTCATTTTCGTGTTCGATATTCCCATGCGATTGATGACACAAATGACAGTTCCTCTTCTTGTAGAATTCCTGCAATGTGTCTCGAACTAGAGGTCTCTCAGCTGTAATGTGTAAGTTCGTCATTCTCCACCTCTCCCAGCACATCTTTATTTCCATTATGTGATCTGTATAAAGGCATGCATCCTCCTTCCGCATCATTCACCCTGAAGATGGCAGCTGCATTTTACTCCCAAACGTTGGAACAACTTAAATATACGACGCTTATAAACCCCGAATACACGACGGGCCTCGAATTTGTTAGGGTTTAATTTTGTAATAACCAGTCAGATCCCAGTTAAAAATCAGTTGCGAATCGTTAATAGCTTTGAAATTATATTGACCGCCTCTGTGGTCTAGTGGTCAGAGTTCATGGCTACATATCCAGAGTTTCCGGCTTCGATTCCCGGCGCTAACACATTTTCTGAGAAGTAATGGGTCTGGAACGGGGTCCACTCAGC
>NW_019771217.1:0-1129 GCF_002891405.2 Cryptotermes secundus | reverse complement strand
CTGCATAGCGCAACACGTCACAATATTAAAAACTATATATAATCATTCATCTCTTTATATACACATATGTATTTAGAGACTGGACTCCTCTGTGTTTATCGCCCGTAGCGGCTGCCCTCTGCCCTCTGATATCATAAGATCCCCTCCTGTGATGCTATTGTGACTTCCGGGGATCTTAAATGTCACACAGAACAAGATATTAGAAATACAGGACAATATGTCTAGCGATTTTGTCCAGCATTTTCTGTACGAAATTCGCAGTGCCATTTTCTAAAAATTAGAAATCACTCAGACACACACGTGTCCCTTCTGTGACACGTGCTACTGAGGTTTCATGTTCAGAACCGGTTGCAGGGTTCGCTGAGCGGAGGCAGACTGCTTTCCTGTGGGATGGGTTTCCTGCGCAGGTGTGTGTGTGTGGGGGATGTCACACCACTGCACAGAACATGATACCTCCGTAGGGGATGCAGGTTGAACGGACCTGCCTCTCTGACCACTGATGTGAAAAATCTTCTGCTGTTGTAGTTGAACAGGAAATGCAGATTGTAACAGAACGATTTTCCTAGTTTCCTTCTTCAGTGTGCTTTTGCCATTGCTAAGGAAAAGCTCTGTGGATACGTTGTTTCCCCGGCAAAGAGACAACACATAAGAAACAAACCCATCTTCTCGTCAGAAAGGACGTTACATAAGGACTATGACCGGAAGCGTTCAGTTACGAAAATAAATCTCTTGACCTGATAATCAAGGAGCTTGGCGCCAAGACGAAATGTTTGACGCTAAACAGCTAGTCGTAAAGTACTTCTGACTCTGAATTGTGGTTGATTCACTTGAGAGTTGGGATTTCGAGAAGCTGGTAGCTGAGTCATGCGGAGAGTTCGGGGAGAGAGGAAAGGGAACGTCCGCTTTAGAAGCCGCTACCAAGCAACGTTTAGTGAAGACTCAGAACATATTAAGTGTGCCGTAATTACATTAATCTTTGAAGTGTGTAATTTATTGAGACTGTCGCAGTTATTTGTATTTACAGTCTGTAAGTGTCCAATAAATCCGTTAACCAATACAAACCTCGTCTCTAGTCACACTAACCACAAGACAATTACACGAATTGTCCCAGAATTTTGAGGAAGTTTCT
>NW_019771216.1:0-1129 GCF_002891405.2 Cryptotermes secundus | reverse complement strand
CTGGTTAACATTTTCGCGGTGTGCCTTCAGTGCCCTTCCGGTTATGGTCCCTCCTGTTTCCGCTGTTGTTGGATAAGTGTGCTGAATTCAGATGTCAGAAGTTGGACAGCATTTGAAGCAGATGCGTGTCTCTTCTGTCATGTAACTATGACGCGAAATCGATGCAGAAACATGAATGTCTTAAATGAAATCCTCTTCGCTTTCTAATGTAAAAACACTAAACTGTTGACGTTATTTTCCCCTACATACATAACTAAACACATACACTCAACAGTGCACTTCTCATTAGAATGTAAGCAACAATGTTTCAAAGTGCAAGTTCATGCAACTTCTCAGGCCGGAATGGACAAACCTGTGGTCTGCGTTTGGCGTTAGTTGTAAGACTTTTAGTAGACCGTGCCATGAAAAATACACCTCGGAGCTCTTCTAGGGAACATCTCCCCTCCCTTCTTTCCCCCTCCACTTTTCCTTCCTTTACCATTCAACAATCCCTCTGTCGCCTGCCGAGAGCCCGCGCCGTCGCACATGCCTGTCCGAGCCAGAGAGCATTGTAATACGGAGCTGGTTTGTTTGCCTTTCGCTCACAAAGCATTTAGTGATATTGAATTGAAAGCTCGCACTGCGCATTAAAAGCTTGAAGACATAGTGTTCGGAAGGAGAGAGACCGAAAATCGCAGAGTATTTGTTAACACTAACTCTGTGGGAAAGGGGTCCTTCTTTAGAAGCTCATAATCACTCAGATGGTTATGATATTCCTCGATTTTATGGAGGCCATCATTGCAACATATCCTGAGCTCGTCCAGTCTAGTTCACATAATATTAAAACTGGTCTTAATGGTATGATTGTCACGTATTCCAGGGTTGGCGTGACTAATAATGATGGGTTCCTTGGTACTTCTATACAATTATAGTCAATTATTGTCACACAGTGAACTCCTTCTGAACCACGTCTGTCTTGACAAATCTCTATGAAGAATCTCAGGCTGATCTCTCAGTGCTGTCTGAATCTCTCGAATTCACAAATGAAGTCCCTTTTACAATTGCTAGACGATCGTAATGGAAGGCTCCATGTCGAACGGTTAATTCCCTCTGATATCTTGTTGGTTGTAAGATTTGAGGCTTTCACGGC
>NW_019771215.1:0-1128 GCF_002891405.2 Cryptotermes secundus | reverse complement strand
GACTAGCTCCATTGATTGGGACCAACTTGATATACTATTTGTTTTAGGATGAAGACAGAGTCGTCTCCGAAACGTCGTTTAAAATAAAAGTAGGGCGATGGATAATGTTCAGAAAATTTATCGTTGTAACGCTCTACTATCGTCAGACACTTTTCTTTTTCTACATTTTTAATGTTCACTTGATATTCTTAGGCCATTAAAGTAAAGAGGCAGAGGTGAGTGCATATACGTAGCACAAAGGAGGAAATGAGATATGCTTACATTATGATTTTCCAATACCCTAAGGGAAGAAATCGCTTGGGAGACTTAGTCATAGATGCAAGAATTTCATCGCATTGGCTCCTAATAATAATTTATGGGAAGGACGAATCGCCGACTTTCTTTTCACAGCAATTTGAATATTTGATACAAGTAGAGAAATGCGTTAGTATGCATGCATAATGAAGTGAATGAAACAGTACAGTTTGAAAGGCTTCAATGTTGGTGTTATTGATGGTAGAGTTATGAAGTACGCCGTTTAGAGGGCCTCAGGTGGCATAATATACATACCGAGTTCGATTACGATCGGTTCAGGCGTTCACTACCTCAGTAATTCAATAGGCTGCAGTATTGGTATTACTGATGGGAAGGTTACATGAAATACGCCTCAGAAGGCACAGTGTGCCCACCAAGTTTCATGAAGGCGGTAATGTTGGTATTAATGATAACGGTAATGCTTTTGGGCTTGTAGGTGTTTCCTTTCCCGACTCTCTCTAAGCGAATGTCGGATTATAATCTTAAGTTAGGTCATGACCAATTCCTTCCATATCCTTTTCAATTCATTATTCACTGACGTTCAGTTATTCGAAACTGTAAAGTTTGGATTACTGGCAGCATCGATAGACTACAGACACTCACTCATTCATGGATCTGAGCCCTTCTAGAGAAGCCGTCAATTGTCCAGGTACTCAAGAACTTCCCAGCATTTTATGGAACTCGAATTTTCATTACAGTGTTCACAAGAGCCTTCAACTGGTTCATATCCTGAGCTAGATCAATCCAATCCGTACCATCCTATCCTCCCTCCCTAAGATCCATTTTAAAATTGTCCACCCACCTACGCCTTGCTCTTCCCAGTGGTCTCTTTCC
>NW_019771214.1:0-1128 GCF_002891405.2 Cryptotermes secundus | reverse complement strand
CAGAATAAACGCATGCACACACCAAATATCCATGCCTTGAGTGGGATTCGAACCCATAATTCCAGAGTCAGAGCGAGCGAAGACATTTCATGCCTTAGACTGCGCGGCCGCTGTAATCGGCTTTAACACTGTATAAATCCTTATACAAGTCCCTGAACCCATTATTTTCGTTAAGAATTCATTCAGTGTCCAGGAACGTTACTGAAGTTTTAAGCTCTTCCTGAGTCTACAGTCTTTCACTGCATTATCTGTTTTCTTATTTATTCTGGGTTTAACGGCGCTGTTAGTAACTCGGAGATTAATAGTAGCGAATGATTGGAGAATGTGAAAGGAAGTGGTCGTATTCTAATTTCTGTTCCTGGGATTCGCCTGAAGGAAGAGGAAACACAAAACACTGCGGTCAGAATAATTGATATTTGTGTCGAAATTGTAATCACATAAACATTCATGCTTGAGTCAACTTGCTAAGAAATAATTCCTCATTGACAGGCATGCAAAGAATCATGAGCAGGCTATGGCACACAGATATGAAATCATCTAACTCTATCTGCTGATCTACAGAGCATGGAGTTACGTGCTTAGTTAACGGTAGGTCCTGCAATTCATCATCAAGCCAGACATAGGTAATTACTACAATTTCTGTCTCCAGATAATGTGAAATATATACCGGGTATGTTAGATGGGCAGATCAACTACGTTTAAAACGTCAGATGTTATAGAATTTGGGGGACAGCAGTTCGTCATTGATAACCCTTATTTTAAAATATAACTTATGGTCTAACACTGCTAATCTTCGTGTATTATGCAGACTTGAATGAAGATTGATTATATCTGATGTATATAATGGATTGGAATTGCCCCTGGACATGCTGCGTTTGCCGCCTGAAATCTTGTTTGGAAGATACCAGTTAGCAGAGGAAATTGTGTTTCTGGTCCTCTCGCTTCCTACTGGGTACAAATGAAACTGATACCTTTGTTATCGTTACGTCTGCCTTTAAGGAGAAATTTTAAGATGATTTGTGACAAAAGTATCAGTTTTGCGTTTTCTGTTCACTTTTTTAGTAAACAGTATAATTTATGAAAATGTTCTTTTCCATTGAAACCTCATTCACCGGTATCTTTTTTTTT
>NW_019771213.1:0-1128 GCF_002891405.2 Cryptotermes secundus | reverse complement strand
CCAGTATAATTGATGCCAGGGCTCACTACTGGGCCGCGGCCCGGCAGTTAAGAAGCACTGATGTACACTTCTGAACAATACCTTCTTTATTCCTTTACATAACATAACAAACCTGTCTGTTGATGTCCATTGAGATCTCTAACTGAGTATCCAAGAATCTGACCAGCAGCAAGAAACGCATTCACCAAAGGTGTGGTCCAACTCAAATCACTTACAGCAACAGGTCCACTGTGACTGTGGTACACTGCTGTAAGGAAAACAGATGTAATTGGATGCAATGTAGTGTAGTTTGATACATAGGTACCAATGTTTTGGAGGAGTGTACTGCCTCCACTTTCATGGTCAAAGTGAGCCAACCTGAGAAAAACAGTTGTGTAGAAGAAGACAGAAAGGTAATAGGGGAACGCCAATTAGCAACTAGGAGGGGGGCGGGTCAGGACCCAGAGAAGCTAGTGGGAAATATATGCACTGAAAACAACGACCATTCTAGAAGGCACGGAAAGGAAGAGCACCTGTAATGACAGGTCATCCCCCTTACTCATATTGTTGTGAATTTCTATCATGTCCCTACATAAAAACCTGAAATCTCATAACACAAGCAGTTTATGAGCTACTTTCCAAAAGGAATAAACTCAGAAGGGAAGGAATAGTTACTTGTGCCACTGCAGGCGTAACTGAGTTATTCATGATGTTCCACTAATAAATCAGGCTGAAACATGTCACACTTACTAAATATTATTATTATTATTATGTGTTAGACTGAAATTGTGTAACAGTCCTAACTAACTTTTATCAAATAGAGCCATGACACAGTCATGAATAAAGAAATATGTAAGAATATCTAGAAATCTGCTTCTTTTCAACAGAAATTTCATATATATTGGCCCAGCCTTAAACCGTTATCGTCACGTATAAACACTTGTATTCTATTTCTTTTCAACAGAAATTTCATATATATTGGCCGAGCCCTAAACCGTTATCTTCATATATAAATACTTGTGGTCATAGGATGAACAGAATAGCTACTTTTTAATTCTTGAAGAGGCTGGTTATGTGTAAGCTGCTTTCCATTTCTGGTACATTCAAATTTCTTCAAGACCAATCTTCACTTAACTCACTATTGTTTTT
>NW_019771212.1:0-1122 GCF_002891405.2 Cryptotermes secundus | reverse complement strand
GGCTAAGTGGACCCCGTTCCAGACCCACTACTTCTCAGAAAATTTTGTATCGCCGGGAATCCAACCCGGATCTCTGGATCTGTAGCCAGGAGCTTTGACCACTTGACCACAGAGGCGGTCACAGAATGAGATCCACACTTATTTAAATTTGTACGTCAAGGTCTCTTCACTTATATGGCGGTGATTATTATTCTCTAAGTATAAAACTGATTTATTAATGCAATGTGTAAAATCAATTACAGGCTTACTCTTTTCTGACGTTTCCTTAATTAGCGATGCAACGTTCATAAGCTGTTGTTGCCTAGCATAGATCTTAGCAGCATAAATATGCATGAATAGCATCGAGCTTTATTATAACAAACCTCAAAACTTTACCATTTATTCCGAATAATTCCATTCTAAATTGCATTTGCATTTCTTTTAATTACGAACGGCTTTCTGTGGCATCAGACAGTCTATACGTCCTGTATTAATATTTTCAGTTTGCCGTTGACTCCATAAGGCCGTTCTCTAGTTTTAATATAAATTAATTAAGAAGTAACAAATATCCTGTCTCAAGTGGTAAGGCTTCTGATATGTGTTCCGGTGGTGCCTGGTTCGATTCTCGGCCGCGATGCCGATTATCATGACCGAGTTTTTCCATGCATTTCTTCAGGTCCTTCATGCGAATGCTAGGATATACCTTGAAACAGGCGACGACCGCTTCCTTCTAAATTCTTTATAAGTTACCATTCATCAATCATCCTATCATTCGACACTACAGTCTCAGCCACTGCCAACTATGTCAAGCAAAATATTGTGACATGACGCCTAATGGCGGAATAGTTCATTGCTAGACAACGGCTCGCTAAAGCGCGTATCCGCGGCAACGAATACGCTTGTAGAAGTCAAAGCGTTGCCACGAGACTGGCAGACGTTTCGTAGCAACGGACAAAACACAGATAACAACAGAAGAACTGCTTGAAATGGTGATCTGTATTCGGTTCGCTTCGAAGTTATAACAGGCGAACACGTAATTGATTCGAGATTGATGAGACTCAGACTCATACTCAGTCTCAGATTCGAGTGTATAAGAGGGATCCCGTGTGGAGGCGGGGTCGAATACCTCCACCGTGACCCTGC
>NW_019771211.1:0-1125 GCF_002891405.2 Cryptotermes secundus | reverse complement strand
ACTCACTCACTCACTCACTCACTCACTCACTCAGTCAGTCAGTCACTGGGTCTTCCAAGTGGTTTGGTCCCTAAACGTTTTCCCACAAAAATTTTGTATACACTTGTCTTTTCTCCCATGCTTGTACGTATATGTCCCTCCCGCCTCACCCCTCTCAATTTCATCATACTAATAATACCTGGAGAGAAGTAGTACAACTTATGAAGATCATTATTGTGTACAAGTTCTCACTAGCTTCCAGACACTTTCTTCGCTTTAAGTCAAAATATTCTCCTTAGCCTGCTGTTCTCAAACACCCGCAGTCTGTGTTTCAAGTTTCACACCCATACGTAATAACAAGGAAACTCTTAGTTTCGTATCGTTTAGTCTTTTCATCGTCAGACAGAAGAAGGGAAGATAAAGAATATGACCTTTCCCCTCGTTCAGCCGCAGGTCTGCACTTAAGTAGTAAAATGTGTTTTATTGTCGTCAGGATAGTAGCAGAGGGCTGGTTCATTACTTCCCAAACTCCTTCCCATTACTGTCGGATATCTGTGGAGCAGCTCTCTCAGTTGTCACGCCCAACGCCTTGTTCGTGTTTACGTTCACTCCATGTGCACCTGTTAGAAATGTCGCTTTTCCATCCAAGACTTCAGTCCACCGCCACTGCATTCATTGCTTCCCTCCTTGGCTGTAACCATGGTTACTGTGCTAGTCAATTTACGAAATGACTTTCCAGCTACTGCACTGGCTGCTGATTATAGTCGCAACTCATTTCTCTAGGTGACGTGTGAATAGAATGAAACCAGTGCCACTGTTGGTCATGAAATTGAATTATATTTGGCGTTGCACCGTTTGTACTGAAGGTTAATGGAATTTGTTGTAGTCATTATTCAGAATTCTTTAGTGAAACCCGAGAAATCGGGGGTTCATTTCACAGCAAAGGTGAGCTCATTTTTTGTTTTCTCAACAGCAGTGTCGAGATCAGTTCTGGGGCCCACCCAGCGTACTGTCCAGTGGGTGTCGGGGGTTAACATCGCCGGAGTAAATCGGCGGGCTTGAAGCTCGGTGCGCTCCAGAGCCGTTCTGGACGACATGGGGAGGAGAAAATTCTTGACCCTACCGGGACTCGAACTGCGACCCGTA
>NW_019771210.1:0-1112 GCF_002891405.2 Cryptotermes secundus | reverse complement strand
CAGTGCATGCCTTAGACCGCTCGGCTACCGTGACCGGCACATAGTTCGCTTAAGTAGTTTCTATTATCTGGTCATAAATGTCATACTCGTATACGCGTAGGTTACCAAGTCTTACACCTAAAATTGATTCTGTTTACCTACAAGAATGGAAAGAATTGTTCAGGGACTATTGTGTCACAAGCACGCACGCACACAAACACATCCACCTAATGAAGTAGACACAAACTATTGGTTTGGTATTATGAACTGGGGAAGAAGATCGCAGCAAGCAAAGGAAGAGACAAACTTAAAAAGGAATTTTCGTATCAAATGTTGAGGAGATTGCGTGTAGCAATCCCAGCAGATGCGAAACATGTAGAGAAGAAGACAGTAAACATCTCCAACTCCGAAATGTAGCTGGACGAATAGGAGAATGAGAAGTCTTGGATGTTGAGAAGACTGCTCCACTGAACCATTTATTGAAGTTTCGGTTTAAAAAAACCTACCCCTTTAATGATATCTTCAGAAGCAATGACCATCATATGGATAGGGGAATTCAATACAGCACACCCTTTTATTGGAAAGAAGAGGGTTCTGACAATGCGGGGAAAGAAAGAAGCTTTCGAGAATTATGTCACAAAAAAACGTAGCCATATATATTTTTATTTCGTTTGAATAGCCAGACTGTAAGCTGTCCTTAGCACCCATCACGACAAGCCGGTGTAGAAGGTTCATGCTTCTTGACTCCTTGAAAAGGCACTTATGCTATGGACTGTAACGTTATATATACCGAGACATTGCAAAAAATATAATGGGTCTGTAAAACTGTCAGGCGTTTTATTCATTGAAACAATTTCTGGATGTTTTGAACCGAAGAGGAATTCAGGAATGGAGAAGAGAGAATGAACTTAATGACAGTAGAGTGGAATAAGAGATGCAACAAACCGTTACGCGACCTATTGCACGTCCGTATGACCAATTCCTTGAAGTCACCGCTTCTGTTTTGCGTTCATTTATTGGTTTAATGATGTCTTATTGTTCCAAAACCAAAACATTTGATAATTAAAATGTCATAAGGAATGAAATGTGACGAGGCACCCACTAAACACGACGAAATGCCAATGATTTCTACA
>NW_019771209.1:0-1127 GCF_002891405.2 Cryptotermes secundus | reverse complement strand
GTAAGGTAACATCCCAGTTTCTGCATGCAGGAAGTGAGTAAAACCACAAAATAAAAACTCAGTCAGGACAACTGGTATCCTGGTCAAGATTTGAACTGAGCACCTCTCAAACACAAGAGTGGTGCATCTAGACCAGCCTGTTCAATCAGATGTTTGTGTTATATTGTACGTAACAGATTAAGAGACAGAAATCTTTCTGGTGAGGTAGGGCTGAAACTTGGGTAATAACGAGGAAAGAAGACAAATACATTTGGCTGAAACTAGCAAATTAACAAACTGAATGAGTATCGCTGAAGTTCAGTAGGGTGAAAAGGTAAATCAAATCTGAAATACACGAACAATGTACTCTTTGAATTGCACATCCTTCATTGGTTTTGATATTCATGTACACCAAGAACAAATTTATAGATAGCAAAGTTAATTAACAGTACAACTGTTACACTGTATACATTATGTTAAAGAGTAACCAAAGCCAGAAACCAACAGGAAGCAGTTTCTTGTAGCCTGTCACTGAGTATGCACTGGGAGACTTATGTCTTCCGGGCCACACCAGGAATTCGAGTTATCTTCCATCAACAGCATTAAAAACATAGCCTGTGAAATTCAAATGAATAGCATAACCTACACCTATTTCAAACACTGCATTAATTTATAACATTAACTTACTTTTAAAAACGTGGTTATGTTACGAAAATTACCAGTATGAACTGACAGACTGTTTCACTACATTAGTTTTCCGAGATATTTAATTACGTAACGACCACTATCAGTCAAATCAGTCATATCAAGTCACACGGCCGACTCACAGATTACTAAGAAAACAATATATGCAGCGATCAGTTGCAACTGCTACAGTAATATACACGGATTAATAAACAGAGTACCATCTCTTGTGGGGTCCAATGCCGTGCAGACCGGGGAAAGTCTAATTTGCCCTATCAAAAAATGTACTATATCACAACAGAATTGTATATTTCTTTCCATAAGAACTATGTGAATTTCAGATGATGCAATTATCAATTCATTTTCAGCTTTTAAATTTGAAATTGCCGCCTGCTGCTAAAGTTTCTATTACAGTAAACTTCATATGTTCCAACAGCTGTTCCACTTCCACAATATGGCTTCCA
>NW_019771208.1:0-1124 GCF_002891405.2 Cryptotermes secundus | reverse complement strand
CGTAAGGCTGACAACCTTACCTGCATCTGTGAGCCGATTGTCTAGAAAATGTGGAAGCCTCAACATATCACAAAACTATGGTCCTCCACGGCCTGTTACAGGGATACCTTTACCTTTTTTATTAGCAGAGTTCAATTAAAAAGAGACGTATTTGATGAGACTACCTGTAGATGGTCCCATATGTGGACCGAAACATGTAGCAACCATCAAATAAAACTAATCTGAACAGTTCGATTGGTTTATTTTTTATTTATTGTTTTGTTGACAGCCAAATACCATCAGTCGTAGACTAGAAACCCTCAAATGCACTCCGTGGACAAAATGCGGTGTTCTTGGATGGTAAGGCAGGTGGTATATGTAGTAATTTCTGTGTTTGGAAAGGTTTAAATTATTTAACGCTGACAACAACAAAGGCGCAAGAGACGCTAAGATGAACACAAGTGCCATTTTTATCTCTTCCACCAGAATTGTGTTGTTGCAAATTCTATAAACTCTTGAGGACGTTCAAGTGGGTTCCTCAGTGGCTGTCAAGTGCTGCCAATCTCTCAGAGTGGTTAATTCTCCTAACTACCAACTTCCTTTCGGTCTTGTATCCAATCGGTAAGCACTGCAGCACCTATTGTGGCGTACGGGTGTGAAACATGATGACTTGCTGTAAGGAAAATACAGATTCGGGGTGTTTGAGAAGAGGGTGCTAAAGGGGGGGGGTCTGGATTTAAATATACGGTCGTTTCAGAGTGGCGAAAACTGCACATCTCAGAGCTTCGTAATTTGTGCCGATCCTCAATGAAGGTGACAGATTGAAAAGAGGGCCATAGTTGTTATCATGCTGTGCGCATGGGAGATATTAGAAATGCATACAAAATTTTGGAAGGAAAACGGAAAATGAAGATGACAGATTTCAGTTTCAAGTGGCGGTGACTCTCAATGCTGCAGAATATGACATCTTGCAGTGGTGCTCGACAGCGAATGCACACGCCGTAAAGGGGTCAATACACGTACGAGTATGGCTCGCGAGTCCGACTTAGCTCGGGTTCCAGTGAGCCAAACTCGTCCGTGTGTGGGTCGCAAAATTGGGTGTCAGCTCATGCGTTTGTGGTGAAATTAATCCGAGCCCGGCTCCC
>NW_019771207.1:0-1126 GCF_002891405.2 Cryptotermes secundus | reverse complement strand
GGGAAGCCAGTGACTAACCACTTGAGCTATGGCGTGGCCTTGTATTTTTAAGTATCACAGTTAACATTGAATCATCTGAATATTTTGGCAAACTTAGTTCTACTCTATGAGTTTAAAGTCATTCACAAACACTTGTACTCTTAAGTGGTGAAAGAAATACACTTAGCACAACTATGATAAGGTGCTGTGCCTTATCTTTTTTTCATATATATCCATGCAGCTACCAATTTGCTGCAGAGATTAATGGAGAGCAATTGGCTCCATTAGTTTTGTCTCTATTAATATCTAGAATCACTTGATATTACAACACTTAACCAAACTTTAGTTCTTTTTATAACACATTTTTGTTGTTGCTTCAGGTATCCATCCCAAATACTGGAAAGTATGGTTTAATCTGAGTAGACAAAAAAAGAAAAAATTCAATTATTTGAAAGACAAAAATACATTGAGTCAAATTCAAGAAACTGTTTAACAAATGAAACAAATACTATGTCACAGAACGGCCACACATAACAGCAGATCTCTCTTTAAGCTAATGCCATGACAATGGCTGTCACTAATTATAATTAGTGACAGCCATTGTCATGGCATTAGCTTAAAGAGAGATCTGCTGTTATGTGTGGCCGTTCTGTGACATAGTATTTGTTTCATTTGTTAAACAGTTTCTTGAATTTGACTCAATGTATTTTTGTCTTTCAAATAATTGAATTTTTTCTTTTTTTGTCTACTCAGATTAAACCATACTTTCCAGTATTTGGGATGGATACCTGAAGCAACAACAAAAATGTGTTATAAAAAGAACTAAAGTTTGGTTAAGTGTTGTAATATCAAGTGATTCTAGATATTAATAGAGACAAAACTAATGGAGCCAATTGCTCTCCATTAATCTCTGCAGCAAATTGGTAGCTGCATGGATATATATGAAAAAAAGATAAGGCACAGCACCTTATCATAGTTGTGCTAAGTGTATTTCTTTCACCACTTAAGAGTACAAGTGTTTGTGAATGACTTTAAACTCATAGAGTAGAACTAAGTTTGCCAAAATATTCAGATGATTCAATGTTAACTGTGATACTTAAAAATACAAGGCCACGCCATAGCTCAAGTGGTTAGTCACTGGCTTCCC
>NW_019771206.1:0-1126 GCF_002891405.2 Cryptotermes secundus | reverse complement strand
GAGGGCAAATGGGATTTTAAAGCTTGTGGTACTTGGTGATGGCAACCACATTTTAACTTGCCGTAATGGTATTACCACTTAAAAAAATGCAGTGGTCAGTTGGCTGAGCCAAATGCATGGACCACTTAAAGAATACAAAACATGACAGAATGGTACGAGCAACAAAGTGGAAGTAGGTATATGAACATACTCTCATGCATGAGTGAATAGGCACAGGGTTTGGACTGACAACTGGATTTATGGGAGACCTGTAACTCCAAACTATACAAATGATTGTAATCGTCTCACTAATTTACACACTCTACAAATAACTGAAAATGCACAACAAACAAAGTCTTCTGTTTGATATTCTGTCACCACTTGTCATTGCTATGTAGTGGCTGCTAACAATGGAGATTCCTCATGGTCAACTGCAGACTGCCATTGCTCACTTGCAAACTCAAGACTGTTAACTGTTGACTCCGACCTCTAAATGACTAACTTGTCCTTGTTACATAGCCTTGGTGTTGACCGCAAAGGAAATGCCACTTCCATATGTTGCATGTCGATTCACTGCTTTCGAAATGTGTTTACCATGCCGCTACCTACCAATGGATGCCCCTTCTTGTTCCCCTATGCCAGCTTTCAGTTGTCACATCACAATACATATAGCCCTGTCATGCCTGTCACACACAGTATACACACTGAAAACATACCTGACTCTGTTGATTGAATGGCTCTGCTGACTCAACTGCCATTTCTAGAAGATATATAGCAAGGGCAATCACATGTTCTGACACATCCTGTCCATGCACAGCCTTGTAGAGAACAACAAACATCATGGCATGGAACACTCTAGACTGCAGGAGCTTCCGAGGGTCTTCATATGCTGGATGGCAAGGCCCAGGGATTCGGAATGGAGGCCAGGGTGCTCCATTTCCCTTGAATTTACCAGCCTGCTGGACACTAAGAAATAAACCGTGTACTGTCTTAATTGTCCGATGTTCCATTTCATGTACGGACACTCCCTCCCACCTGTTCTTGGGGTGGAAAATTACAGATTTATTTTACTACATAACGTCTTCCCTTCTGGTTTTCATCACTGATCACATAAGAATTCATTACAACTCTGCTATTTTGACTGCAG
>NW_019771205.1:0-1126 GCF_002891405.2 Cryptotermes secundus | reverse complement strand
ATTTTCACTTTAAATTAATTCCCAAATTCAGATAAGACAATCTCTGATAATTTCGTTCCGACGCCAAACTTTTTTTCCGTTAGGCACATAAAATATTTTTCTGACAAATTTCGAAACCCAGGAATTCTCTTCTTTTCGAAATATTTCTGAAACACTTGTGGCTAACCAACTATGAAAGCAGATGCCATATTTCTTTCTTCATAGCATGTTCTGCATACAAAACCACTAATACTTTTGATTGTCACGTTTGTTGTCAACAAAAGAGGATTTAGGATTGTAACATTAAATATATTTGGGGAGTTATAATTAAATTGCCAGGCAAGAACGGAAACTCTTTCAAGCATTTGCTTACCTTCAATTGGCATTTCCCTCGTAAACAGTTTTCAGATCTCTCTGGGATGGCGAAAACATGTGCCTGCAGAAGATAAAAGAATTTTAGAACACAGATTTTATTGAGCGTATCTAAACAAAAGCAAGACTTCAATAGTCACTGAACGTGTACACAGAAATTTACGTGAAAATTTGGATTTTTGTGTTCGAATACACTGCATGTGACTATGTCTTCCGTCCGATTTGAAGCCTTCACATAAGTAAATATGGAGAGTTCCATCCTTTTGGAGGTCTGAAGATGAAGGCAATATATTCTTCCGAAACTTCGATTGGCCGTCACGAGACTACACGCCATAGAACCCAGAAGATCGAACTCTTCATAGACACCAGTATGAGAACACACAATCCAATATGTAAATACTGTTGCATGTACAACCATTGCTAGGCAGTAGGTTGGTAAAGAAGTTCCCGCCAAGACAGATTCTTGGTATACAGTCTGTTGTTAGGTCACGCAACAATAGGGCGAATGCTTATAATTAGTTGCTGGGCAAAAATCAGAGGGGCTAATGGATTGGCGAGATAGCTATCACTTAGCTTGTTTTCAGTGTGGTCTGAGCTATGCCCATTGCTAAGCAACAAAATTGTAAACACGTCTACAGTAATTGGTGCTTTCTATGTGGTCCTCGTCGGAGGCTTTTAGGATACAGTGAAGGTCGTTTGCAGAGAGTCATAACTGAGAAACCGTGAGTCTAGGACACGAAGCCGTCATTGAAAGGGGTCTAGGAGGGTTCAGCAC
>NW_019771204.1:0-1121 GCF_002891405.2 Cryptotermes secundus | reverse complement strand
GTGTAGTGTGGAGTCCAAAGCCAGTAATAGTCAACTGGTTCTTCAGATCCTGTGACCTGAGAAAACCAGGTGACTGTGATGGTGAAAGAAACTCCATGCAACCACTCGTAAGTAACTCAGTTTGCCATCCCACATTGTACTGTCCCTAATCTTGTATGTTATCAGTTCACAAGTGATTAAACCTTACTGATATCACATTTCCTTTAGCACCTTATATAATCTTCAAGATTAGGCTGTTTTAAATGTCTACACACTGAAGTTTGACATATAATTTCCTAACAATAAAATGACTTCTCTAAGATGTTGTAAAAATAGTGGCATTATTTATGTGCATTATGTACATTGAAAGGTGAATTTGTATGCACTAAATCCAACTTTAAGTTATGGTGAATAACATTCCAGTTTCTTATTTAGAATTTGGAGGGCTCAAATTCCCACACTCAAAGGATTACTGGGTTTTTGGAACCTGTCCACAGTCTGATATTTTAAAGAACAAAAAACAGACAGCCTGTTTCAGACAATGGATCTCTTTCCATCATCACACGAGTGGATAAAGACACCTGAAGATGGAAACAGATCTAGTTCTGAAACGCTGTTTCTTTTTCTTTTTGTTCTTTAAGATAGCGGACCACGGGCAAAGTCTGAAAGCCCAGTAGTCCAAAATGTTATACACCACCATCAGAAACCTTCAGAATTTCCCTCAGTCAAAATGGCTATCCTGGGTGTTGATCCTCATTCACTTAACTAAAATAATTAACTCCACTGAGGTGAGCCCTTTTTGAGAAACCACTCAAGAATTTCCAAACATTTTATGGAACATGAAGGTTCATTACCATGTTCACAAGCAAGAACCCTTCATTGATCCCTATCCTGAGCTAGATCAATCCAGTCCATACCACCTCATCCTATCTCTCTCTGATCCATTTTAATATTAGCTTCCGACCCATGTCTAGGTTTACCTAGTTGTGTTTCTCCTTCTAGCTTTCCCATCAAAATCCTATATGCATTCTTCTTCTCTCCATTTGTGCTACGTGTCTTGCCCAGTTTGTTCTCCTTGGCTTGATCATTCTAATCACACTTGGTGAAGACTACAAGTTATGAAGCTCCTCATTATGCAGTTT
>NW_019771203.1:0-1115 GCF_002891405.2 Cryptotermes secundus | reverse complement strand
AAGACAGTACATGCTCCAATAAATCAATTACTAACGTAAATGCCGCCCCTGTAATTAGCAGATAAAACTCCGACAATCCTTTACCTTAGCACTATAATGAGGCGGCGCAATGACGCCTTATGGATAGACAACCCTCGCACCTCCCTAGGGCTGTTACCTGTCTCCCACTCTCCTACATTGCCCTCCAGTGAAGCACGGGAATGTGGTAACCTTCATGGTGGGCTGGTTGACAGGCCTGAGAGAGCTGAATGGGAACACATCAGCAGACAGTTTGGGAAGCCTTGAGTGTCAAACCATCAATAGCACTTGACTCAGTAACGGGTGATCATTTTCACACTCGTCTTTTTCCACAGTACAAATTCCTCCAGTCCGCAACGAAAAAAGTGATTGGGTGGGGCCCGAAATTGTTCGGCACGTAGTGGCGTAGATAAATGTCCGAACTGCCCCACTCCGACTTGAATTTGTAACTGTTCAGGTCCGAATAAAACAAGATATGTTCTCCTCACAGCATCGAAAACTGTGGTTCACTTAATGTGTGGATTCTACAACTTGTGAGGCAACTATTGTAATAAAATTAAAGTTTTCTCCGTGCTTAACTAAATAAGCACCACGCCATGACGGCGTATGGGAGAGTGCATGTACAGATCCAAGTAATACGAAGGAAACACAATACCGGGTCTGATTTCTTTGTAATTACATGCAAATCTCCAAACTTGTAATATTTAATACTCTTAAAGCTTAACAACATATTTGCAGAGTTTCCGGTATCAAACGTAATATAAATGCACTTACGCACTCTCCGCCCACTCGTCACTGAAAATGGGGGCGCAGTAAAATCCCACTATCAGACTGGGATCTAATCTACTGAAGAGAGACGAAATCTTAAATATTTACTTTTTATGTCCTTTTTCAGGAAAGCTGTAAAATTCCGTTATTCGTCGTGAAATTTTGTGATGATTCTATCTACTGCATCTTATCATCACTGAGCTCCATTTTCTTTCTTTTTTTTAAGCAACAAATTAAGCACGGGGCACTACTGAATTTTATTTACATCAGATATATATGTCATGCGCCGGTCACGGTAGCCGAGCGGTCTAAGGCATGAAATGTCTTCG
>NW_019771202.1:0-1125 GCF_002891405.2 Cryptotermes secundus | reverse complement strand
CTTTACAAAAAACTGTTGCTCATGACTTTCAGTACAACCCTCATATTATGGCTGCCCCATTCACAGAATGCACAAAAGAAGTGCAACAACCTGTGATCTGATTTTTATTATCACTATCTGGCAACCAGTAACATTTAAAGAATTCAGCTTGGTGATAATAATAAACCAAAGGAGAATTTACAAATGGCTGAGAACATTCAAAGGAGTGTGGACAAGTGCTGATGTGTTCTTGGCAGCCATTTTTGACTGCAACATGTGCTGAGGTCAACAAATTTTCAGCTAATATTGTTTTCAAGACATGATTATCTGCTCAGTCAAAGGAGCTGTACCACATTTTTTACATGTTCTGACATTTACATTTAGACTATGATAGTATCCATCTTGTCATCAAAAGATGGTAGTCTTATGCTTGTATGATGTCTTTCTTAGATCAGAGGACATAATTTGTTTACTTATATAAATAAAATATGGCATACAAGTATGATGTAACTACAAAGGTATATAGGGTTCCATTTAAAGAAGTCTTACAAGAATTATGGAGTAGATTGATAAGAATGCTTCATACAACCAATATTAGTTAGTATTTTTACATATCAGGCCATGTATATTTAAATGTATCTTACGTGGCCACAATACTGAGTATTTCTGGCAAAATAGGGGCTGCCAATGCTGGTTCACGATGGATGAAGGTCCCCAGGATTATGATACACAGACCCAATTCTTCATCACTGTATTCCTCTTTCACTGTCCCACATTCTGAACATCTGCAAAACAATTCAATTTATCCATATTTCAGCTTATCAACATAAATGCATGAAAATTTGCTCACTTTTAACTTGTGAAGCCAAGGCTGGTCTCTACAACACGTTAGGTACCCTAATTAGGTTTACCATGGTCTTTGTCAGTCACTGCTGTGAAATACAGGTAAGCTGCCACCTTCTTCTCTTCTCTAAAGTTTATAAATCTAATCTGCTATATATCTGCACAGCCTTAATCTTTGTCCTGCAATGGCATATACACACGGAACAGACGACTAAGTGCTGCATTTATTCAGTACTATTATTGTTATTTCCAAGTTAATATCTGGCTGCAAGCCCTGCAGTACTGGTGGATTTAAATTCTTCT
>NW_019771201.1:0-1124 GCF_002891405.2 Cryptotermes secundus | reverse complement strand
GAGGACGGAAACAGATCCATTTTCCGAAACGTCGTGTTTTCTAGTTTCTAGAATAGAACCCTTAATAATGGAAGGAAACTGATATTCCACCATCGCTAACTCATACCTTCAAGGCTTCTACATAAAAATTCAAACGAACAATAAGATACAGAAAAGATACATCCTGAAAAAATACAAATTTGGGAGTAGATGAGTGCGAAGCAGAGCCAGTAAATCCAAAGTGACTTGAGATTAACACTTTATGTATCTGATATTTTATTAATAATGGATACAAAGAATAAATAAAAGAAAACTTTGATAATTTCCATGTCTGTTTCTACGTGTGTTACCCCTGTACGTCTGTTACCTATCGTTACAAATGTAGGCCTAAGATTTTCCACTAATAATGTTTCGTGGCTGTCGATGTAACTACTGAAATGAAGAAATGCAACTAAATACTCGTAAAACTGCAAAATTAAACTTCCTTAGTCTATAAGCAGCCAAGCTGCCAATGTTACGACAATCTGGTGCTACGCCAAGGCTACCACACACCTCAGAGAGTAGTGATAGCCGAATATGAAACCAATATCGAATGATAATTAGCAAGGTAAAACTCGGAGATGAACCTCCTTCAGCGTCACTTCGGCAACCACTAATTTCACATGACATCATCCGGGATTGTATCCGGGCCTACCACTGCGAGAAATCTGCCCCCAACCGCCTGACCTACGTAATGTGGAATTTTGAAATTACTGCAGAAGCTCTGACTGTCCCGATAAATACATTGTCTAGGCCCTCTCGAATACCGGATTCGTTTTTCTTTCTCAGCGAAAGTGGAGTACATTCGACAAGAGAGTGACAGTAGCTGCTTTAATGAGGCAGAAGGAAAACTTCACCTGAGCCTCGGTAGCAAAGTGTGAGGATTTAGGATCGGAGGAGATCTAGAGCAAACAGTCTTTGTAACGGACTAATAAGGGGGACAGTTTGTCCGCTGTCTCCCATGTACATTATAACCGAATGAAGGTGTATTCACGGAAGTAACCATGGGATACAGGGCCAATGCACGCAATAAAAACACAAACACACGATGCTGTTGCATAAAAGTTTTATTTTGGGTTAGTTTGGAGCCGAGATAGCGCATTCGG
>NW_019771200.1:0-1123 GCF_002891405.2 Cryptotermes secundus | reverse complement strand
ACACGGTTCACGAACTTCTAACATCGCTGCTGACAGGAATTTCAGCTCAGCAAGCCGCTCTCATACTGAAGGAGATTATACCCGTGATCACGAATTATGATGACAATTGCTGGGAATTGAAGCGGGCTTCTTGGTATCAAGACGAGAAGCACAACACGGTGTGTGTAAAAATGCTTAGGGCTGTGCTGCCTGCTGGCGCTAAGGAATTTGTAATAAACTGCAGATCATCCGGATTTGCACAAAAACTAGTCATTCAGACTTTGGCCACTGTACCAGATTTAACGGCTTTAACTTTCCATACTAACACAGAAATCAACAACTCCGCCTTATTAGCCAGCAACATCCATCACCTAAAAAACTTGCAGGAATTTGAATACTTTTATCACTGTACTGACGATGTGGTAGAACAACTGGGATTGCACTGCACAGAGTTGAAGACGGTTAATCTTAGAGAATCGCTTGCGGTTACAGACACTTCCATACGACACCTGATGAAACTAAGAAAGCTAGAATATCTGAACTTGACTTACACGGACGTTTCTTTTCCATCATATGGATCGCTTCTTTCAAGGTTGCCGATGATCCGTAACATTGATATGCTATCACTGATAGATGACGTTTTCAATTATATTCGAAAACAAGAGCTCTGTACTGTAACACAATTTTCCGGGTTTATTCATAATATTAATATTGTAAGACAGAAGTGTCCTAACCTCACAAAAGCGAAAGTGTATACATTTAACAAAGATCTCAAGAATCTTACTACTTTAATCGGATTGGTTAACTTGCACATTATAAACGGAAACTATGAGAAGTGTAATCTAGGAGCCGTCCTAATTGGTATGGGTCACAGACTTATCGATCTATGCCTGTATGATATTACAGATGTAAATATTGCCCACATTGTTATGCCGTGCTCGTCCTTGAAGCGCCTGGTTCTGAAAGGTTGCACATTTGTATCACAGAACAAAAATTCAGCCCTTGATACTTATCTTCCTCATTATAAGAGTCTAATTATATTAAAATTAATAGGGAATTCTTCTCATCAAACGGATTTTCACCACTTGCGATATTATGACAATCTGCAGGTATTTGAGTGCAAAGGACTTGACATTCTCACTGA
>NW_019771199.1:0-1124 GCF_002891405.2 Cryptotermes secundus | reverse complement strand
CCGAGGATAAAGCGACCGGTGTATGGAACCGACCATTCACCCATGTGAAGAACGATGGAGCTATACCTCCATTTCCTCATACGTCTTCATGGAGTCATGCCTAATTAAGCACAGGAACAACTTCGAGTGGCATGGGCTGGTTGTGCGGTCACGAGAAGCGCATAAATAATTAGGTGAACAGCTACCTCCATTGAATAGAGTTATTCTTAAGTAATTGATAGTCGCTTTACAGACCAAGAAATTTATCGTGTTTAAAAGAGCTTCCAGTGGATCACATCCTGAACCAGTCGAATCAATCCCACAATCACACGCTCTAGTCTCTTGCTAATTATGAGTAATAATTACACCTAGGCCTCTCAAGTTGTCTCTTTCCTCCACGCTTCATAACAACTTTCTTCACATATTTTGAAGAGCGGAGAAAATCAGGGGGAAGTATTGGAATAAAATTTAGGATTAAGATGGCATCACCAGATAGTGGAATGTACGATTTCTAATTACATAACAATACCATATCAGTAGTCTCTTTGTTACAGAAATATTATCAGATACCAGTCACAAAATATGCAAACAAATAACAAGAAATGAATTAACAACACAGAAAACACTTCATAAAGAAGTCCATATTCCATCAAAGGGAACAAAACGAACATGAAGAGTTCTGTTTTCTGGTATATGATAACATGTATGCTAATAGAAGTTCTCCGTTATTTCGAAGGAACGTACTGAATTCTTCTTCAGGGTTGAAGAGTAAACAAAGAGAGTAACGATCTCTGCTTTCTTCTTCCGTCATTTCGATGGATTATTTGGTTTATTTCCCTGCCTCAAAAATGGTAGCAGTAAATTCCTCCGAAACGTCTGTAAACTTCTAACGTCACATCCTGGGAGATAGGTCTGTTAGACCTGTTATTATGGGAGAAAAATGATTTAATTGCTTTGAAATATGTGAACATCACAGTCCAGCAACCCTAAAGGAGAAGCACTTCCACCTGTATTCCGAATATAACCCGAGACGGGCTACTGTATTTCTGATTTCTGACTATCTGAATGTACACTGCTACTTTGTACCACTTAGATCTACCTCACTGCAAGAAGTGTATTAACTGCTGGAAGGGGATCTTGTCTGA
>NW_019771198.1:0-1123 GCF_002891405.2 Cryptotermes secundus | reverse complement strand
ATTAAAAATTCTGTAAGTATAAAAAATCTCCCAGCCGAGATTCGAATCGAGTACTCTCTAATAAAATTTCTGCTAGCTTGACTGGTGTTGAGGTTCGAACCAGGTACATTAAAATGTATTATCTATCAGCACGGTCGATGACTGTAATCTACATTCGAAACGTCTACATTCCACAAAACCTCTCAAAGTTTATTTACGTTATATTCAGATGTTTGGGAGATATATTTTGGTGGGACTCTATTGGTTTGTTCGTCTGTATAGTACTACTTATGGAATGGCGTGTAAAAGAAACAACCGTTTCATACACACCGAGGAAACAGAAAGTCTAAGCGAGTTTGTGCTCTCAAACGTGCTCAGGAGTCAACTTGAACCCAAATCAAATTCCTTTCCTGCAGGACCACTGTATCAATGAAACCAAGGCCTACTCGTAGCTACAGTCTGAACGGGGTTCCGCTGTCGACCACACCATCAGAGCACTACTTCGTGTCTGGGTTAATGTAAAATACACACTCCATCTTTCCCAACACTTTTCTGAAAGTATGTTCATGCAATTTACAGCTCGAAAAATTATGGGGTTCATTCTACATACCGCATCAATTTCTAAATGACCTTTCTTTTTGTTGGCACTCCTGCAGCAGTCGCTACAGCGGAGTGTGCATCTGCCAATCTGTTGGCATGCCAACGCTCATGTGTACAGTAAGCTTCAAAATATATCGCACAGAAAAGCAAAGAATTTTGCTGTTGTGTTTTGGGAGGCTGAAATGCAACAATAGCACAGAGGCAAGAGCAGGTTTATCGTGCAAAGGCATTGCTAGCTGAACCACTAACCCGTGTACAAGGTAGGTCTCCTCTCTTATGTGACTTAGCAGCTGTAAACCTCGTTTAGCGATAGAAATACTAGCGGCAAAGTTGAGTGAGACTGTAATGTTTCTGCCATATATTCGGGACAAGACGAGTTCGGACCTAAGTCGGGGTAAAAAGAATATAGTGACTCAGAAGTTTTGTGGTTCACCTGGACCCTCCAGGCAGTTACCGTAACATCTCTCATTACTTCTTCCTGTTACGCACTTCTTAGTATATCATTTGTTAACCATCATATGATTAGATGTTTTCAGGTCTGAGT
>NW_019771197.1:0-1121 GCF_002891405.2 Cryptotermes secundus | reverse complement strand
GTCGGTAACAGTGTAACAGTGGTGGTAACCACAGAAGAGGTAACGGTGTAGAATTTGCGTTCATGGAGAGAGAATTAGACAACGTTGAAGGCGTTGCTTGCGTATGATTTATAAGTATTGTTCGTTTCTATTTAGCGATTTCGTGATTAAAGACTGAGACATGTCTTACAAAAGGGACGGTGACGATCTTAGCTTGCTACGGAGGCTGAAGGTAATGTATTCACGTTTCGCTTTAACTCTGTTGTTTGTTGAGCATTTGGATGCGCACATGGCAGGTTAAGCCATCGAGCCCCGTAAGTGTATGGTAACTATAATAATTGTTATTGTCAATAATTGAACAATTTGAGTGGAGTGGTTACTTGTGACTTGTGTTCTCATTTGAACTTCGACGTGGATACTACTTTTTCGTGTTTGGAGCCAGTTCTTGCAGACAAATGCCGGCGTAATGTTTCTGCCACGACCACTTTCACATCATATAAAATCCATTACTCACCAGTCGAAACAAACGAGAAATACACAGGGTGCAAAAATGTAGATAGTCACCAGTTATATTAGTGTGCACACAGGGTACTGAGGTGTAGATACCAATTACATAGCGTGCACTAGTCAGCCTACCATTCAACGCAATATTGTATGAATGCCTGCTACGATCACTAGATAAACCGCAAATAAATAAGCGTTTTCATTCTCAGGTTGCATTCACAGTACCCTTAGGGTGCATGTTTGCTTATCTGGTTAAGATGTGTATGAGTAAATTTTGCTGAGTTGTAAATCGAATATATTTTATGAATTCCTGTGTATGAAGTGGTCTCAGAATTTTATATTTCGTACAAAATTGTCCACTGTTAATGTGGTGTCATGCTGAAGTGCTATAGGATTTGAATATTTCTTGAGTTCCGTCTTCTGGAACTTAATGCTGTGTAGACCGGTACAAATTCACTGACTCCTGGAGGAATGTTGGTTACGTATAGGACCACATGGCATCCCATCCTGAAAGGTGGCACTTTCTGTTGTCTCCACTGTGGGAACCTCAGATCCAACATTTTGTAAATTGTTTAGTTGTACTGAATAGAGATAATGTTGTATTTTAGCGTCCTGTTGCACTGATTTTCATGCATGAT
>NW_019771196.1:0-1116 GCF_002891405.2 Cryptotermes secundus | reverse complement strand
GCCGAATGTCACACTCATTGATGTCATTAAAGTATGTGTTTTTGTAACAGTGACCGGCTCATTGCCACTGAATTGCTACTTAATTAAGCAAAAACTGACTTACCAGCCCAAGACGTTAATGTGTTGAGCGCAGTCAGTGTCAGGACTGTACATTACATTATGACAAAGCTAGGGGTAGGACATTTTGTAGTCCAAAAATAAATGGGCACATTAATGAAAGGGAAACACTACTTGAAAAATGTGGTTCTAGGAATTTCAGATTGCAAACTGTTGTGCAATATTTTGATTTATTATCAGATCTGTAGATATTCTTTATTTTATATAGTAATATTTACATATGTATATGTCACATTGTATCTTAAGCTACTAAGTTCTGTTCTCTGTACTCCAGTGTAAAATACTCTTGTAATAGATTCTCACTAGTGTACTGCTATTTTAGAGCTTTCCATTAGTGTATCTGTAATAGATGGTTGGACTGTGGGTTATATAAAAATACTGTATGAACTGCAGAAGTTATTTAGTGTTAAATGGTATGAGTGTATGATTGCGTTTCGTAAAACGAAAGGATTTTTTTGGGAGAAAGTAGAGTCATATTTCAAGGCCTTGTACTAGCATTCACCTGAAGGAACTGAAGAAAGCTACAAGAAACCTTACGTGATAGTACTACCCCAGGCAAGATTTGACATGGACAACTGTATATAAATCAGAAGTGTTACTTCTTGACCCAGCTTGCTCACCCTTGTAGTGTATTATTAGTTATGCAGTAGTAAGCAAGTAAAACGTGGGAGGCTACATTGACTGTTTCTTTTGAAATTGTGTAGCAGTCTGTTTAAATTGTGCAACAGTGACTGTATCAGTTTAAGAATTTGTCTGTCAAACTGGGAATACAGATGCTGATACAACTTTATAATTGGGAGACCATATACTTGAGCCTCTGCACCTCAAACCTGTATAATGCTAATATTGGTGAAATTATTTTCTGTGGTCTAGTTCCTGGCTACAGATTCAGAGGTCCAGGTTCGATTCCTGGCGCTACCAAATTTTCTGGGAAGTAGTGGGTCTGGAATGGGATCCAATCAGCCTCGTGAGGATAATTGAGGAGCTATTTCAAGGAAA
>NW_019771195.1:0-1121 GCF_002891405.2 Cryptotermes secundus | reverse complement strand
ATTAGATCAATTGAAAAATGCAATGACCTCATCGGGAATCGAAACAGCGACCTTCCCTTATGAAGCATACTATTTGAATGGTGAATCAGTTCTAAATTAAGACAGTCCGACTCATAATTCAGACCGGCTTTGTCGAACCTATGTTGCTGTAGATCACACAATCAATAGTGTGCTATCAGACCCTTAATTTATTTGAAAATGACTGTTTTTAAGTAACTGATGTGACATTAATGCATTCGGAAACAAAAATATCGTTATTTTTTAGAGTCTATTTATTAAATGAAACGCATTAGAAGATGGCCATTGGGATTGTCAGTGAGGGTTGTGAGGGCAGTATGGATGTGCTTCTTAGAGAAATACATAAATATTGATGATTGGAGACGAATGGGACGCGTTCAAGAATCTCTCTAGTAGCTTCCTTCGATACTGGCGTTCTATAATCTTCGAATTGTACAATAAAATGTTTGGCATTAGTGCAAAGCTGCTGAAATATACCGAAGCACGTAGTTGCTCCTATAGGATGTTGAGAATTGAAAGTCAAAATATTTTCACATAGCAGCATAAAAGCAAATATTCTTTTGATATATGTTTTCAAATATTCTTGCAACTCCAGTTATTTTAGAAATATGCTTTTCATGTATAAAATCTCCTCTAAACTATTGCGGTGTATGCAGGTGGCATAGTAGGAATTTAAAGTGTAGGAATTTTAAATACTTTCCACTCCTTTCTGCTAACATTCGACTTCAGACACGCAACAATTACCAACTCGCAGAAACAGAAGCCACGGCTTTCAAGAATGTGCGAAAAGTTATCTTTATGATTGAAACATTCAGTTTGCTATATTTATATAGGGAGAGCATTCCTCCATTGAAGATGGCGGTAGAAGTGGAGTGAGGATTGTGTAGGAAAGTAAAACTGCACATCCCGGAAATCTTCTGTTTGTTATCCAGAAGGAACCTCAGTAAAAGTCACACAGAAAAGAGTACCAGGAATCTTACATAAATTTACCGCATCCTCGATAATATTATGTTGGTTCGAAAACTAGCTTATCTTATAAATATTAATAAGGTAAACAGAAATATTATACATTACATCTGTAATTCATGTTTCTGGACATAGGC
>NW_019771194.1:0-1121 GCF_002891405.2 Cryptotermes secundus | reverse complement strand
GGATTTTACATTTCTTGAATCTATGTTTTCTTTAATTCTATGCATATTTTTATCAGTCCCACCAAAACATCCATATGAAAAATGTAAATTTTCCTGGGATATACATTTCTGCTTTCTTACCCAATTCTTCAATTATATATTGAAACTGAGCATAAACTGGGCCTGCTGCTGATGTTCACTTAAAAATCAGGGGAAAAAATGGCTTTTCAGTTATAATTTCCTGTCTCCACCACTGTCTTGTGTACATTTGCTGCTATATGGCTTCAAGGTCATGCCAACACAGTAGAGCCATTTTTGCTACCATCACCAAGCCTGCGCAGTGACAAACGACTCATGATGCAAGCTATAACTGACTGCAAGATCCACGTGCTCATTAAATCACTATGTTAGCGCTGGTTTTTGAATCTATGTGAAATAAACTGGCAAACAGTTCTATTTTATTGCCTGGTTATGATTCATTATACTCGTAAGTGAGCTCAAGTTCCATATGCCATGTCGGTGCTGCTTCTGGAATCTGCTGAAAGCTAATCCAATAAGAGTTTTACTTCAATTTCTGGTTATGAATCATTTGTCATCATGAAGAGTGAACAATAGAAGAGGAAAGCAATAACAAGGAAATGGAAATTTATTCAGCTATTGAAATCAAATACACTAAACTAATACCCTGTTACATTAAAATGCAGTCTAGTTAATTGCAATGATTTCAAAATGTAATCTAGTCACAGTGTCCATGCTCTCTAGTGCTGACAATAATACCGCTGGAGTTTCAACTTTGACTTCCTCCTCAGACGTAAACTTTTCACCTATCACTTGTTCTGAGGTCTGTACCTCACATCATTATCACAAGATACATATTCATGAAATAATGCACCTGCTTTCAGCTGACTCCAGTCATCTTCAGCTATGCTAAGCTCTGTTGCATCTTCTACACCACTGCTTTGATTTAAACTGGATCCACAGTTTTGAAAACAGTTCACTATTATCTTATATGTGACACAGCACCGTGGCTCTGCAATGACCTTGAAGAGTGGTGCGTCATGAAGCAATTTGTCATCAGTCACAGAAATGTTTCTTCAGACAATAATGTCTGAATGACCTGATTATCCCAGGTCAAGTGACTG
>NW_019771193.1:0-1120 GCF_002891405.2 Cryptotermes secundus | reverse complement strand
GACAAAGCATAGGCACCTGCAAACTGCAATTTTTGAGTGCCTAACATTAACCCTTTTCCATCCTTTTTATTTTGAACCTCACTTCTACCAGCTACAGTTTAATCTGCCAAAATATAAAAAAAGGACTCTCTGGTATGGGAAGGTATGAAACCCTTGCCATCTGTGTGTGTCAAAGAGTGTGAAGAGCAAAGATATAACACTTAGCACTTGATTGTAATGTGACAATAAACTCTTAATGTTGGTGCCAGAGGCTTCTGACAGAGGATAGAAAAGGGTTAACAGTGTCAACATATAGCATACTTTGGGCCCAGTTGAATCCAATTTAAATCACGATATGTTCCTAAGGCCCATTAGACACTGTCTTTCAATAGTCACAAAAGTGGTTGTTTTCTAAATTGTATGTGTTCATTATGCATTCCCATGGAAACTACATATGTCCCATTCCAGCCTCAGTATTACATGAAGAAGCTATTTATTATTCACATCCTGAAGACAGACCACGGTTTTGAATCTATGAGTTAACAAAGAAGGCAGGCTTTATGAGTGTTTGTATCCTACGGTACCTTCTAGTAAGAAATTTGAAGCCAGGATTTCCTGCAGTTTCTGAAGTGTTGCATCCAGATCTCCATGCAGCTCCTTCAGCTTTTGTTTTGGGTCACTGTGGCAGCATTCTGGCACCCAGGTAGAAAATGTACTTGGGTCTTTATCTTCTGCTCTGTCAAGAGTTCTCCCAGCCACCCATGTACTGAGGTCTCTTACTGACACATCTGACACTGAGGGTAGCACTGTAGAGATGACATTGTTGACTTCTACAGTTGTCTCATCACTATCACTCTCATTGGTCTGCCTGTCATTTTTCATCTGCCATGTGAGGAGCTGCAACTCCCTCATTCCAGCCAATTGTTTGTTGTCTTCTGTCTCTTTGGTGATTGGACTGATGTCTTCAAAGCATGAGGTTTCTCTGTATTGCTGTGTGGCTGACAGGAGAGGTGTGCTCTGCAGATGTTCCAGCTGATAGGGGGATCTCTCCAGTAAATAGTACTGAAATTGTAGATGAACCATTTAGCATAACAAGATCTGTGTGTTAGTGTGCTCCAGTTTGAATTAGCAGATTATCATA
>NW_019771192.1:0-1118 GCF_002891405.2 Cryptotermes secundus | reverse complement strand
ACCCATTGGACAGGAGGCTGGGTGGGCCCCAGAGTCGGTCTGGACTCTTCTGAAAAAGAGAAAGAATTTGCCTCTGCACGGAAACAAACCCCCGGCCTTCCAGCCCGTAACCCGTCGCTACACCGACTGCCCTGTATTCGAAAGGTACAATTTCGAAACTCGATCAGGACACCTGTTAGCCCGACTGAGGTTTTTCGTGGTTTTCTTCAATCCTTCCAGGCAAATTGCGGCACGGTATTTCGGTTAGGCGACAACCGTTTCATTCCAATTTATTTATAGTTCATGAGTCATCCTACGATTTGACGGTTTATAGTTCCAGTGTTAAAAGCGTCGTTATAGAAGCAACTAAGAACCTCGACAGATATTCCACCACGAAGTATACATTTAGGGATTCGTCACGTGTTGCTGTACCGTACAAAGCAGATTTCAATGCAGTGGTCTGTCAGGGTTGCTGAATCCGGAAGTCATGTCCTCACACTTGACCCGTTTCAGATCCACGGGCCAAGGTCAGAATTATGGGAGCATTGGCATACAGCGCCAGTAGCCCTACTGAATCCTACACACGATAGGATCAGATCCCACGCTTGTGTTACGCATTCATTCCTACAAGTTATAGAGTTGTCCCTGTGCTTAATTCATTAAGCACCACGCCATGAAGACGAATGGGGAGTGGAGGTGCAGCTCCACCATCCTTGACCTCGACACTAAATGGTTGTGAGTTGTCAGCTTCACGCCCCGGCCGCTTTACCTGCATGATAAAATTCCCTGGTAACATTTGCACAGGCAGCTGGTGGTCTCGACGTTGCGAAGAGGAAAAAGCTGAATAAGACGAATTACTGATTCAGTTAAATTCATGCTTCTCGGGTATCTGACGCCGTGTAGTTTGGTAGATAGGCATAGGTGCCGGAAGAAGCGGTAAACTAAACATCTGGTCCCCACAAGATTTTTATAAAAAATTAAATGAAAAAAGAAAGGAAATATTAGATTTTGAAGTGATTTATTCTTCTATCCTGAATATTCTTGCTAGTTTCTTGGCCGCTCAAGCGGTTAGTCGTTGGCTTCCCACCGCGGCAGCCCAGGTTCGATCCCGGGTCTGATCAAGTAGGATTTGTGGTGGA
>NW_019771191.1:0-1120 GCF_002891405.2 Cryptotermes secundus | reverse complement strand
GGGTCCACCCAACTTCCTATGCAATGGGTAATGGGGGCTCTTTCCCCGGTTGTAAAGAGGCAGGGGCGTGAAGCTGACCACTATCTCCAGCTAGAGCCCAGGTCATGAAAATGTGGATCTATACATCTATACTGAGCCTTGTTATATAAACAGTAAAGAGAGAAAATAAAACTAAACAACAAGGTGTTGAGTCTAATATTATACGAAGTGTTCGTAACTAATTTTTGAAACACCTTGTATCAGAGATTAAAAAATGCAAAGTAGCTTATGTAAGCCCGCCTCTTGCTTTCCGTTCAGTACGAAATGCGATCAGCTGACTGATAGTCAACTGTCTCCTCTTGTTACAAGCGTACCTTGTCATTGTGACGTGTGCGAGCATGTATGAAATTTGAATGTTATAAGTGACGATTGTAAGTGAAATTGTGCATAAATTGTGCTCTCGAAATGTCGTGACAGGAGTGAAATATTTTGCGGACAGCATGCGGAACACATGTGTAAGTTCCAATGGTTTGGGACTGGAGACGACTTGTCACACGCCGCTGTCTCCCTTCTCTTTGCTTTGAAAAATCTGGAAGCTGTCACCTGTGCCTGTTTCTTCGTTTGTTTGTTTTGTGTGGGTTATTTTGCGAAGCGTTCAGCAGCTGTATTATATAATGTCGGATGGTAGGACGTTGATGACTGAGGATCGCTTTTGAAAGAAGAGGTCTTAGCGTAATCAAGCTACTATCCCAGCATTTCTCTTGAGGGTCTAAGGAAAACCACGAAAACATTATGCAGGATAGCCGATATTCGAACCGGCCATCTTTCTAATACTAGTGTGGCGCATTACCGTTATTGCATAGCACTCGGCGGCTATATTTGTTACGCATTATTTACAGAAAGACAATGAAATGAACTCATAATGAAGAGGTCGTGTCTTTTTGTTTGTATGTCTCTTGTCCAAAATTGCCCCTTTGAAATGCCTGGTCCGAGCCCAGAACTAAGGTAAGCCCAATGGAATGTCGCGTCAGAGTGGTCCCTGTTTCGTATTTCGGAGATCCATGATTCAAATCTCCACCCGTCTGTCCTGTCCGAAAGTTCCTCTGATTTCTCTCCGCCCCTGTAGACAAATTCCGTGACG